>NC_133501.1:8931274-8932402 GCF_025370935.1 Choristoneura fumiferana | reverse complement strand
CCGCTAAAAGTAGTGCAGTGATCGCTTCAGGACATACAAGTATTTATCTGTTTTTTCATTATTCTTCTGTAGCAGGGACGCCACCCTGCCTCGCACTATAAGGGGTACTATAGTATCCCTATCCGAGTTACCCCACTGGCTATTATTACGCTATTCCACACTAGTGTAAGGCTTCGCTAGGCATGACCGAAGCATAGCTAATGTAATGTTAATGTTTCAGATTAGATAACGCACTCGGCTCTTTGATTGGCCAAGTATGAAACACGCAAAATATAATAGCCACGTGAATACAATGAATGACTCTTTATTAAAGGAACTGTAAAATTACATTTGAGGTAGTAGCATTAGCCCGTCACGTGTCCTGAGCATCTTGAAGCGATTACCTATCAGGTACGCTACCCTGTTGCGAAACATGGAGATCTCTTGTTTGTTATGAGGATCTTTAACAAGGAAACCTACGCCACCCTGTGATGTTTGATCATCCTCGCGGAAGTACAGAAGGTGGCCCGAATCTAAATGATGGTGCCCTCTCCCTCTCTATGTATTTCACTTAACTCCTGAATGCACTTATGTTCTCCAGCTCCACTTCCAACTGCGCTAGAAGTCCTAAAAGTCGGGCGTTCTACGTAGCCAGGGTCAGTTTTACTTTCGTAGCCTAGATCGCCCGGGATTTTAGCATCTCTGCCCGTATCTTAGCAAGAACGGGGGCAAGCAATGGGGGACATGTTTTTGTTATTTGTTTTTGTTGTTGCTACTGAATAAGGGCAAAAAAAAGTTGAGGTTCGAGACGTTTTTGCACAATTTATCCGTTGAATAAATTATAAATGGATGGTGAAACTAGGGGGTTAATCTGCGCTGGAGGCCCAGCGTAACGGAGTTAAAACTACTAAGGTAGGGAGAAAATATATAGGTAGATACTTTTTTAAACTAAAAATAATTGTAAGCTATTCTTACTAAACCTATAAATTAGAACTTTTGAGAGTTAAGAAGCCTATGTATATATATCGCTGTCGAAGGCTTATCGTCGATCGGTTTTTGGGACAACCTGATTTTCTATATCTATTTCTACTAGTAGTTCTAATGTATTTTAATCTAGTGCTTAGCGGTCTTCCTTACTCAAGGACGTTT
>NC_133501.1:8888555-8929327 GCF_025370935.1 Choristoneura fumiferana | reverse complement strand
TACTTTTCAAGCGACGAAAATAGCGAAAACATCGCTTCATGCTCCAGACAATCAACTTTGGAATCTCCTCTGACTGAAGATAAATAACTTTCTCCTACATATCCATACTTCTCAAGTCATGAAAATAAGAAAGCATCGCTTCTGCTCCAGACAATTTTGGAAAAGGCTATAAATTTATTTAAAACTAATTGTTGCCGTCGACTGCGTCGCGCGGAATCCGATTTAGAGCAATTTTTTATTATATCGAAAAATATTATTTTCCGTAACATAAAGTATCCTTAATGTTGACCAGACTAATAAGCTATCTAACTAACTAATTTGGCTCGGGACCCAAAAGGGTCTTGGCCTCCGAAACAAGAGCATGCCATCTGTCATTATCTATCTATCGACCTATTCAGTCTAAATGTCTATCCATTACCTACGTTACAAATCAAACTGTGGCATGAAGAGCATAAATAATTTGTTTATTACCAGACTATTCATATTAAACGAAGATTTTCTTTATTAAACCAAAAAAAATGTGTAATTATAATTTTAAGAAAAATCCGGAATTCACATTAACCAAATACGGTTACAAACAGAATAAGGCCGTCAACGGGCGCGCTGAACAGACGCGCGAGTCGCCCGCATTCGCCTCCACCGCTCGTCTGCTTCACCCCCTCACAATACCGAAAATTCTTCTATAAGCGCGCCTTAACGCGAACGCGATCGAGACGTATTTTATAACCGAAAAATTACACTAAGGGCAAAGGTACAAAAGTGATCACTTATTAATGATGTTGACTGTACAAGATTAAGGCACAGTTTAGTTAGGCACCTGTCGTGGTTTTGATATCGAGATGCACTATTCGGAGATGGCAAGACTTGGCATGGGGCTGGCTCGTACAGCATAACCGGAGAATTGACGCTTGATGGGATGATGCCTGCAAAAACGGGATAGATTAAGCATTAGGACTAAAGCCAAGCTTAGAGGCAGTTGTCCCACCGCCGGCGAGGAAACGATTGGCTATCGACTATTTTCTCGCTCAAGAAACGAACAAAAAAATATAAGATCCTGTGTGAATAAAAGAGACATATATTAATAGTTGATCGCTGGCGGTTCACACTGCCGGCGAGAACTCGCTCTTACATCATTTGTCGCAGCGACAGAGCTATAAAAACTCGTGAGCCTATAAAACTAGCTCAGCGATACTCGCTCAGCGCTGTTAGCTTGGCGGCCGCCCGGCTCGAGCGAGTGGAGCGAGTAATCGCCCGTCGTGCTCGAACACTCGCTTTTCACTGCTCGCCCACTCGTTTCTAGTTACTCGCTCTGCTCGCTTCTCGCTCATCGTCGGCGGGGGGACAAGTGCCTTAGACTTGCAAGAAAAATCATGCAAGTAGCATTACATTGCGAGGCCGTAAAGCCAACGAGTTTGTAGCCGCAATGTAATGCAACTTGCACGATTTTTCTTGCAGGTCTAAACTCGGCTTAATAATCCTACTTTCCTACTAATCCTACTATAATAATTATAGATGTGAACGTTTGTGAGTTAGTGAGCGAGTGAGTGAGTGAGTATGTTTGTTTTTTCTTCACGCTGAAACGGCTGGACAGATTTGGATGAAATTTGGTATGTAGATAGCTTGACATATCTGGAATAAAACATAGGCTACTTTTTATTCCGATATTCCCACGGGATAGGGATAAAATCTGGAAACAACAACCGCTGGGCTTAGAGCCATGAAATTTGACATGATTGTTTTTAATGTAACGGGGGAGGAGGGAACTATATATAAAGCACAATTAATCATTTCATTACATTTCAGTTAGCAAATCTGACCGTCAACAAAATACACTATAGTGTCAGATTGTGATGATGATGAAATCTTTCGATCGACTATTAATATCAGACATTAAATCAGCTAGTCAACCAACAAATAATTCAAATTTGGTATATTCTGGTAAATCAAATAAACTATCTGATATTTATTTACCTACTAGCTTTTGCCTGCGGTTTCGCCCGCGTGGAATTCGGTTATCGCGCGCTGTTCCCTCGGGAACTGTGCATTTTTCCGGGATAAAAAGTAGCCTATGTCACTCTCTGGCCCATAAACTCTTATCGCTATGCCAAAAATAACGTCGATCCCTCGCTCAGTTTCGACGTGAAAGACGGACAAACATACAAACACACACACTTTCGTATTTATAATATTAGTATTAAAATTGGTTTTTTGGAATCTTTTTGTATTTTTTATTTCAATTCCAAATTTTTACTTTTACGGTCATCCCGTAAAACCTAAATTGAAAATACAAACTGAAATATAGATGCACAGAAAAACCAGAAAAATAAGACCATCACTGGGAATCGAACCCAGGTCCTCGGTATTCCGTACCGCGTGCTATACCGCTACACCACTGATGGTCAACGGTACCGACACGAATTTCCCCTATGGACCTCATATCTCAGCTTGTTTGTTTCTTATTTAGCCACTTAAGCAGTGACGCTAGCGACATCTATGCCGTAGCCCTCATCGAGAAACTTTTTCGGCACTCCATCGGAACTAACCGCTCACCCGGACAAGAGATATCGTTACTAAGCAATCAAATTAAGATTGTTTTTTTGGAATCTTTTTGTATTTTTTATTTCAATTCCAAATTTTTACTTTTACGGTCATCCCGTAAAACCTAAATTGAAAATACAAACTGAAATATAGATGCACAGAAAAACCAGAAACATAAGACCATCACTGGGAAGTATTGTATAATTAAGGAAATACATTAAGATACACCGTAGTGTTAGACTGTGCTATATTTTTACTCAGCAAGTAGGGTCATTTTTCGTGTCACATTTTGTGGCACATAGTGATTATGGTGTCAGATTTCGTAATACAACTGTGTGTACATTGTACAGCTCACTGTAGTGTCAGGTCAGATTGTTTAGTATATTATGTGTCAAGTTATAAGATTGATCTGAAGAGATAAAGCCGGCCTTGTAATTTTCTCTCCGTGTACCTGCAGGGCTACTACGAAACTCGAAACTCGAAGTTTGTGTCGTGCGGTCCCTCTGACACTTATACTTCAATATGAGAGCGAGAGGGACGGTACGATACGAACTTCGAGTTTCGTAGGTACTATTGTAGGTAGTATACAATAAAGACTCTTTGTATTGTATTGTAAACTTAGGCCAGATTTTGATAGTATGCCTATAGACACTGTAATATGTAGTATAGATTGTAATGTATAGATAAACTTACCAATTCTGCGTCTCTTCTCCATATGCACATACGTCTGCCCGCGCATGCGCGGTGGCTTCTTGAACATGCCATATTTGAGGTGAGGGGATGACGCACGGGGGCTTTTCTTACGCGGCTTAGGAATATTCGATTCCTTACTGAAAAAAGGAAAAGAAATCCAAAGTTTATTTATATGTCATCGCCATCATCACACAAAACTGCTATTGAGAGGCTATCTACGTTATTTATTTTTCAAATAGCTGGCAAACGAGTATGCGGGTCACCTGATGGTATGTGATCACCGCCGCCCACGGACACCCACAGCATTATTAGGACTGCGGATGCGTTGCCGGCCTAAAAGGGGGACTAAAGGGAGAGAGGGGAGGGAGGAGTTACGCCAATTTTAGGGTTTTTAGACCTTTCAGTATGAAAAGCATAAAGTTTTATTCGTGTATCAAATCATCGAACCAGTACCTAGAGGCGGGGATAGGCATAAAGGCGTCGTGGGTTAACGCCTACGGCCTCGCGGTCTAAGGGACGCCGGAAAGTATCTCGTTTTTTTGCTTTTTAAAAATCTGTCGTCTAATGTGTAATGTGCCATCTTAGAGCCTCGCAAAATTTATCTCGCCCACGCTAAACTTAGGTCTGGCGCCGTCACTGTCAGTGCCAAATAGTATAGTGTCAGATTTGTTGTATAGGTACTTGATGTCAGATTGTAACAAACACTTACATTAATATTATATTCTTGTTATTGGCATCTCGTTTTTTCGGTGATTTCTTTCTCTCTAGCTTAGGACGCGGGGGGAAAGCTTTTCTGAAAACGAAATTAAAAAAATAAGTCCAATGACCGACAACTGAAGGAAAATATTTGTTAAACTATTGGATTTGATCAGGACACGAAAAAATGCGTATACTTTACATAAGTAACATTTTTTACATGCATTTAAAATATCTAAATATATATATATATATATATTATATATGGTTTTTTTATTCAATGCAACAATGACTCTTTCTTTATTAAATACGGCATTATTAAGCAGTACATAAAACAGAGATAAGTACATATGACAAAACTTAAATTAAAAATTTAAAAAACCCCCGACCCAAAACAACGTCAGCAAAAATTTAAAAAAAAACGCCCGAAAAAAAAACGCCGCCAAAAAAGACAACTAAAAAGTAAATAATAATTGTGCACTACCTAGCTGTTTCCCGCGACTTCATCTGCGAAGAATTCGTTTCGACGCAAAAAGGGGTGTTATAAGTTTGACCGCTATGTGTGTCTGTGGCACCGTAGCTCTTAAATGGGTGGACCGATTTGAATGCAGTTTTTTTTATTGAAATAAGTTTTTCTAGCGATGGTTCTTAGACATGTTTTATCAAAATCGGTTGAGCCGTTTTTGAGATATTGAACTTTGAAGTGACGAAGTGCTTTTCCAACTTTTTGTTGGTATAGGTTATTCCGTTATTCTAACGAAGTTACAAGACTTATTATTTAAGTTTCCTAAAAGCACTTACTTTGTGATGCTCTCTAACTTCTTGGCAGCTCTCTCGAGTGTCAGTATAGGGTTATTAGGACATATATGCCCCTGGCCAGCTGTGAACACTTCACTGGAAAAGATCAATTAAAAAAACATTAAATCCACGACAAAGAAGGATAAAAGAACAACCGGGCAAGAGCGTGTCGGACACGCACAAAATAGGGTTCCGTAGCCATAACGAAAAAAAATTAAGTCATATTTTTCTAAGGATTTCGTATTTTATACGGAATCTTCCAAGTTTAGGTATATTTTATACCTTAGGCTGCTATTTACTCATAAACTACTAATAATTCTCAAGCAACTTAGCCGCTATAGTTTTCCTTGAAAGTTTGATATACTTAACTACCATCCCGAATTTTTTTCAAAATTTTCCACCCACCGTTTTAGATTTTAGAGGGGGTGAGACGCTCGATTTTCATGAAAATTTGCACTTTCAAGTTAAATATTTCGCAAAAAAAAACACTGAATCGAAAATCGTCATATCAAACCCCTAATTGTTTTCCCACACTATAGAGTTGGGTGAGAAAAAAAATCACCCCCATTTACGTCTATGGGAGGTACCCTAAAAAAATTTTTTTTTTTCAACTTTTGATTGTACCATTTTGTCAGCATAGTTTACATATATATCCGTGCAAAACTACAGCTTTCTAGCATTGATAGTCCCTGAGCAAAGCCGTGGACTTTTACCCTTTTTGCTCCGGAACCCTAAAAATGGGTTGATAATGGTATGGTTTTTTTTTTTCATTTCATTGACGGTAAATCATCCATCCCAGCCTATATACGTCCCACTGCTGGGCACAGGCCTCCTCTGAGAACAAGAAGCCTTGGGCCATAGTTCCCACGCGGCCCAGTGCGGATTGGAACTTCACACGCACTATTGAATTGCTTCGCAGGTTAGTGCAGGTTTCCTCACGATGTTTTCCTTCACCGCAAAGCTCGTGGTAGATTTCAAATGTAACTCCGCACATGAATTTCGAAAAACTCAGAGGTGCGAGCCGGGGTTTGAACCCACGACCCTCTGCTTGAGAGGCGATAGGTCAAACCACTAGGCCACCACGGCTTCTTAAATAATACAACACAGTAATGAGGATTTCTGTAATAGGCCACTTCAAATTCTTCCAGACTATTGCAGGAGATTGGGATAAGTAAGTTTGACTTAATGCCGGTGTAATAGGTCATGGGAATCTTGTGAACTCACACCTTGAGGACCCAATGGCCAAGCGGTTAGAGAACCTGACTACGAAGCTTGAAGTCCCGGGTTCGATTCCCGGCCGGGGCAGATATTTGTATGAATAATACGAATGTTCGTTCTAGGGTCTTGGATGTTTAATATGTATGTATTTATCTATATAAGTATGTTTATCCGTTGCCTAGTATCCATAGCAAGCCCTGTGTATATAATTAATGTTTGATTCCATATTATACCACGAAATTCGAAAATCGAAGTTCGTAGCGTACCGTCCCTTTCACTCTCATAATATTAGCGTCAGCGGGAGCGGGACGGCAAGATAAAACTTCGAATTTTGCACTTCGTAGTTTGGCCAGCAGGGCTACTACGAAACTCATAACTCGAAGTTCGTGTCGTGCAGTCCCTCTGACTTATACTATTTAATACGAGAGCGAGAGCGAGAGGGACGGTACGATACGAACTTCGAGTTTCGAGTTTCGCAGTAGCCCTGCTGTCTCTGACTTCACATACTTCCTTGATTTGTACGGAGAAACCAATTTTCTGGGAACGCGTTTCTTCTTCTGTTCTGGATCTAAGGACCACGAGTGATGGAAGTACGGTGCCGGATAATTTATTTGACTAAAATGAACAAAAACAAAAGAAATTAAGTAGGTAAACTGCTAAATATAAATTAAGTAACTAGGTAAACTGGTAAATAGTATTTGTTTTTTTAGGACAATTTAAAAAAACGAGTAAAAAAAATGTGGACCGTTTTTGTAATAAGTAGAGAACCTATATTAAATGATATTGTAACGGATAACTCACGTCTTAAATCGAGTTTAGCTCTACCGATTTGTTTCGTGCTATCAGGTGAGCACGCGCGACTCGGCGGCTGCCAAGTCGCGTGCTCCTGTGAAGAAGGGCTACGAAATAGCCCGAAACAAGTCGAGCTAAACTCGATTTAAGACGTGAGTTATCCGTTAGAATATAATTTAATATGAGTGATTCTCACGGTAGTTTCATGTTCAAAAGTAGAGAATCTACAGACTTTTCATTAATAAGAGCATTATAAGAGGAATATTTCGTAGCACCTTATAGGGCCTGATGGGCTACCACGAAACTCGCAAATCGAAGTTCGTATCGCACCGTCGAGTTCGAGTTTCGTAGTAACCCTGCAGATACCTTAGAGTTACAATAAGTAATTTCTAATTTTTGAAAATAACTATAAAATAAATACGTAATTAGCTTGCTTACATAGTTTTCACTTGTCGGACTTTTTCTTTGTTCATTCTTAAATCGATTTAAATGTTACTGTAATTTATGTTTTGCAATGTTTTTAGTGTTCGACAACATAATTTTGACGTAGTGCGGTCATCGGGTTTTGTTTTTCAAATTACCGCTTTGCGTTTCGTTACACGTCAGTCCTGAAATAATAAAATGTTTTGCTGCTATAAAACAAAGAGTCAATAAATAATTAAAAGTAATTAATTACTTGCGCGTACCATGTTTTAAAATTTTCCTGTTTTTTTTTCTTAAGACGGAAAGCTCACTTTGTGAAAATAGTGAAACTAGCATCGAATGGAAACGAATAATGTTGCTAGTTTACTAAAAAAATCCAGTAATCTTGTAAAACGTGATGTACGGTAAATATGAGACACTTTACAACTTTCAAAAGCACTCGCCAACAGGATGGAATTAAAACAGTTAAGTGTAAAACAGCCTCGTTTCGGAAAAGTGTTTATGGGATGACATCTAGTGTACAATCATTTGCCAATAATAATAAGACAGTCTGAACAGCCGATATTTAAAAAAAATGTTATTTAACTTTTTACTCGAAAAGGCATATTATTCAATTCAAGAATATTTAAATTAAAGATGGTAATCAGAAAATATTCACGACGTATTATTAAATATTTGTATGTCTCATGGTGCAACATAACATAATGACACTAGGTAATAGCTCGAAACCTCGTGTATCATCATAATGGAGTGCAGTGCAGGGTGTTGTAAAAGGTGCATAGTACTGTAAGAATTAGAATAAGGTTTTATGCATTTTATGTTTTTGCCAAATAAATGAGTACTGAGTCCTGGAATCTTGCGATATTGCAACTCATAATGTGGCCGCGCCCCGAGACTATTTTGTAATACAGTATATTCATTGTGATATTTCAAAAATAATTCGTAAGCCCAAAGCGAATTTTCAGCAAAATAAGCCATGTTTTCGGAAAATTTTACGGAATATTAAACGGCAATACTAAACTTCGAGTAGTTGCTAACTTCGCTATTTACTGAAAATGCAGCAATAAATTGAACAAGAAAAGCTTAACTTTATGTTAATGGCATACGGATAGTTTTTGTAAAAATCATTGTTTAGCATATGTTTAATATCATCGCTTTAGTGTGACAGTGTGAGTAACAATAATGACGCGTTTTTTTTTTAATAATAATTTACGTGACTTGAAGAATGAATCGCGCGGCCTTGTCTATCTTGCCGGTAAATACTAATTTATTCAATACGCCATAAAAACAGGCTTACTGGAGCGTGGATATCCACAATTTAGTATATTCTCCTTGTAATTACAATGATATTCGTTATGTAAATTCAGCGGGTTAGCGAGAAAAACGCAAATACAATCAAAAGGTCGTGTTGTTGTGTCGGTCGATCTAAAATTATTTTCTGTGTGTGTGTTCGTTGGGAGCCGCGATTTGTTTGTTGGTGTGTGTAAACGTCAAAATTCCTGGAAACAGCCGAGTCGAGTGCGGAGTTGCCTGGCTCGCTCAATACAGGTAAAAATTGGAATCCTTTCCTGGATATCGTGATAATTTCGTAGAATATTCAACAGGTGTGAAAACTGATTAAATCGATGTAATGTTTGAACTACGGTTTTAGATGTAAAAGTTAATATTTTGACGAAACAGCGGTTTTTTCTAAGGTAAGATAATGGATATGCTTTGTTCGTGTACTTTATAATTTACATTAATTAGCTCCCAAGTTAAAAGATAAATCTGAGTTTTTGTACACTACACTGGGAACTGTGGGAACTTATGATGTGTCATGCTTTTATTAAATTTTAACACATATTTATGAGGTAAATTGAAACATGTAGGTACCTATGATTATATATACTTAAAAGAATCTTACTTAAATATATTTATTAAGTAGGACACAGGTAAAAGTAAAAATACCTAAATCTACAATGTCAATTAAAAAATCGGTACAAAATTAAAAAGTTATTCCTAATTTTTTTTAAATTGGATTTTTAATGGTTAGGTATTTTAATAGGCACTGGCTATTGCCTCACAGGCCAATAGTAATGAGTAAAAGTATGTAGGTAATTAATTTATAATTATAGGTGATTAGTGTGGTTTCCTTGTTTTATTTGATTGTTTACTCAATTGATAAAACTGGTCATTAATTTATGCTATGTAAATAATGAGTCTAACCAAAAAGTTGTAATATTATTTCTTGTTTTACTTTCATAATTGATGTGAAGACAATTACCACCTATACCTTCCGCCGCCTAACTTTGCCTAAAAGTTCATTGCCCCGACTAGTACCACAAGAACTATAAAGGTATAATTCCAATAATTGAATAGGCACTATACCGTTAAGCAATCCAAATAAACTCCGAAAGTAACATAAAGACTTTGCATAAAAAATGTGTCAAAACTGAGTATTAAGTAATGAACTTTTAGGCAGATTTATATGGCGCATGGTATATTAAATTTTATTTTGTTGTAAGTGGAAGAGGTAACACCACAAGCCATAAGTAAGGAGTTTTTTTTTTAATATTGTGTTCTACTGTTAGGCAGAGGCCTCCTTTATCCTTCCACTCGTCTCTGGCTTTGTCAAAATGTGGAAATATATGTCAATGAAATTAGTTATTAAATTGAATTGCCAGAGAGCAATGGAGCGCAGTATGTTGGGAGTGAAACGGGTTGGCCGGATCCGCAACACTATATTGCGCTCCAAAACACGCATTGCCGATGTGGGTGCCAAGACTGCCAGGCTGAAATGGGACTGGGCAGGCCACGTCACCCGTATAGAACCCAATAGGTGGGCTAAAATAGCCACAGACTGGATACCACAAAACAGACTTCGGCGGCATGGCAGGCCCAGGCGTCGATGGCAGGATGATCTGGACGCCTCTCTTCGCAGCTGGTCAGAGATCGCCCAAGACCGGGTAGAGTGGAGAACATGGGGGGAGGCCTTTGCCCAGCAGTGTGACACCTCTACAGGCTTCTAAATATAATATATAATATATATATATATGTGAGCCCTTGAGTAATAATTATAGTTAAACGGTTAAACCTATTGCCGCAATTGTGGTTGTGTGATTTTCAAAGGCCGCCTATTGCTTACCTTAGAAAATCTCTATGTATATACCTGTGTTTTTTGTACTGCTTACTGTGTTGGTGTGCAATAAAGAGTTATTGTATTGTAAACAGTACACTCAAGTACAAGTTAGACTCACACCGAGTTTCATACAAATTTGCTGGTATTTATGAATATCCAGTGTTAGAGCTCTGCTCCTGAGCAAAACGTAAGCAGTGTGAGTTCATTCTAGATCGGTTACTAACAGACATACCAATAAATTTTTCAGATATTCCTTATTGGTTCTGCTATGAGAGCTTCATACCAAATTGTCATCATAACTGCATAATTTCATAAAAGCAAAGTTTCACGTAAACTTACCTATTCTGTCTAAAAAAAAAGAGAAAAGTAAAAATCAGTCACTTTTTAGACCAGCTGCTTTATAGACAAATTGATACTAACCCATACTTTCTGAGAAAACATTTACTTGGACCCACATTAACCGCTCCAAATACTTATTGCGAAAGATAAAGTTGTGTAAATTATCAGTATATTATTGTTACAGACCAAAACATTTTGAATAGAGGTTGTTTTTAGAAGAAGCGTTCTAGTATCAATCAAGACATTGACTTGGTAAGTACCTATCATTCATTTTATTTGTCAAACAGAGATCTTATGAATAAAATACATACGAGTAGAGTCACTATGTTGCACCATGAGGCATACAAATATATAATAGGCATCACTACACTACTATAGTACTTTAGACTTGAGTTTAGACATAGACATCATTGAAATATCTTAGGCTACTTTTAATACTATTGACTTGAGGTATTGGTTTGAGGTTCCTCTATAAATTTTAGGCCCCGTTTTTTACATAAAGGTAGCATTCCATTCTTAGCGACCCCGACGCGCGTCCGCGACTTGCGCTTGTTTAGTGCTCTGTATAAGTTCATACTAAGCAGTAGGTCGTGCGACCCAGTCGCGGACGCGCGTCGCGGTTGCTAAGAACGGAATGCTACCTTAAGTGTGTATTTTTGTTATTGCTTTAATCCAACAGATTAATGTTGTTGCAAGCTTTTATTTAGTTTCACCTGTCCCGTTGACTGTTTGTAATCAAATCTTGCAAGTTAAATTCGACCAACTTCTATTAGTTGGATTGACTTGAAATTTGGCGTACTTATGTATTCAATATTTGATTTGTAGCATTCGAACATGGCGGATGTAGACAATATCTAATTTTATTTTGCTATTTCTGTTTCTTTGGCTAGTTGAAGTATAACTCTGATAGTGTTTTATGCGGCGATTAACCTTAACAGTGAACAGTGATCACAAAATTCTATATTGCTCTTGTGTCTGGCATTTTTGAATGCGCAAGTTGTCTCCGCGTGGTTTCTGGAATTTTACTATCAAGTTGCATAAACTACAACCACCATACAACGTCCCTCTCAAAGAGAGTTTACTTTGACACTGGCGAAATTGTCCTATTAATTAGGACAGAAAAGCCATATTTTAAAAGAGAAGAAGAAGAAGAAATTGCTTGACAATACAATAATCTGGTAAGTCCTGCCAGGATTGTCTCAGCAGGATGGAACTCTTCAATGGTTAATGCCATCGATTTGAAATTTAGTATTCACATGTAGTGTGGGTGGCAAAACAAGTAAAGTCGTCAAAAAGTACAGTCAGCAAAAAAAGGTGGTATTAAAAATGAAATTTTTACCAAAAACTTATTTTTTGTTTTAGATCAAAGATGTCTCTGTGGGCGAGAGCTCAACAGCTCCCTCAGGAGAGTCTCCAAAAGGTTAGTATTGTTGGAAATATTAATCTATGCCTCTGGTATGACATCTACGGCAACACTAGCTTGTTGATTGTCTCTGGTAGCTCTCCCCTTTGTCTCGATCTCCTGCCTACGTTATGTGTGTAATTTTGTTGTGTACTTAATCCGAGTTTATTTAATCATAAAAACTTCATCAAAATAATTGTATATTATATTGTGAATAATATAAAGGTGCAATTAGATGTTCATTGGGCTAGAACTCGATAATAATTAATAAGCGTCTTCCCAGAGATAAGACCAAGCTAGATCGATTTTTCATCCCCGAAAACCCCCACTTACCAAATTTCTTCGAAACCGTTCGAGCCGTTTCCGTAATTCTGATTATATGCACAAGAATTGCTCGTTTAAAGGTATTAGATAAATCATCATCATATCAGGCGAAAGACGTCCACTGCTGGACATAGGCCTCCCCAAGGCTCTCCACTCAGACCGGTCTTGTGCTTTCCGCATCCACCGCGACCCCGCGATCTCGCGATTAGATAAATGCACATGCTTGTACATTCATTTGTAATTAATTAATTTTATAAATTATAATTAATCATCAGTAATTAAAAATAAGAAAAAGTTATTGATAAATTACATTTGACAAACAGTTTTGCGACTTTTTCAACTTCCGAAAGGTTTTCTAAGGGTTCATAGTTTAAATGTGCATTTTAAGTCAACGTAAATAAGCCTCCGCTACAACTCTGCAAAAAATGACTGAAACGGAGGTAGTTCTTCCGTTGCTAAAGTCCGGTCGCGGAGCACGATGAATTTCGTGCAATGACCTTTCACTGTGTCTGTCGCTCGCGCGTCAATATGCCGTTGCGCTCGCACACACGAATTTGTACGAATGCGACGTCAAATATTCACGCGCGAGTGACAGAGACAGGTGTGCTTCGCAACCTTAATTTACCCTAAACAGGCATATTTGTGTCAATCAACTTTTTCTTATTTGTTATTCTGTCCTGTTGTCCAAGAGACAACTGTGACAGAGTTTCTTAAAAAAAAACTGTCATAATACATGCTACTTATGTGCTTATGAGATAGTTCATAAAATAATGAGCACAATATAACTACGGCAAAAATGTTCGATGAACTTTAACCACAGAAAACATATAAACATATAAATAAATAAATAAATAAATATCACGGGACAATTCATACCAATTGACCTAGTTCCAAAGTAAGCTTAGCAAAGCTTGTGTTATGGGTACTAAGCAACGGATAAATATAATTATATAGATATAGATACATACTTAAATACATATTAAACACCCATGACCCGAGAACAAACATTCGTATTTTTCATACAAATATCTGCCCCGACACGGGAATCGAACCCGGGACCTCAAGCTTCGTAGTCAGGTTCTCTAACACCTAGGCCATCTGGTTTTAAATTAAAGAGTTGTCCAGGGGACGTAACTATAGCAATGAGCGTTGGCGTTCTGCAGAATCAACCGCAACCCTGTCATCGCAACTGACATTGGCCCAAGCCTTAAGCCTTAAGGCCGCCATTGAGGGAATAATAATAATACATGAAAAAGTTGATTGACCCACCTAAGTTTTGACCATTTAACTGAGTCATAGGTTAAACGTAATGGTCGTTTTTTTATGACAGGTGCATGCAATCTATGGTGACCATTTCCCCATAGAAGTGCGCCACTGCCTGGCGCCATGGTTGGAGAGCAAGATGTGGTAAGTACAATGAGGGCTATCGCGAATGAATTCGCCGCTAGAGGCGCTAGTGTAGCGTGAGGTCTCCGAAATGTCAAATCTCATAGTTTTTGGGTGAGCTACGCGGGTTTATTTATAATTAGAATAATTTTGTGAATATTTTGCAATATCTGAAATTAATTATGGCAAATATGCGTTCCGGGGCAATGAATGTCTGTGTTTTGAGACAGTTTTGTCTTTCGGAAACCTTTGTCCTCCCTTTTTTCCGAACAAAATGGGACTAAGCAACACTGGTTGCTGGATATTTTTATGGTACGGTTTTAAATATGATTTTAAACTTTGTTTTCACGCCCGTAATAACAGACTCTGAAAGCCACACTTAAAAACCTCACGCAACAGTGCGCCATCTAGTGAGACAAAAAACGATAGCCCTCATTCCATTAAAAAACAATTTCAATTTTGGCTATAACAAACAGTAGATAGATAGACAGATAAAGAACTTTATTCACAAACATGCCATGAAAATTTACATAAACAAACGATTCAAATTGCTACATATTTAAATTAAGTTGTCACGGCACAGCCGCGAAAAGGCGCCGACTCAGCATGTGCTGCGACATTGCTGTCACAGCGCTGATATTCTGCCGGAACCAGTAGGAGTTGACGCACTCAGTCACACACAATTTTTACTTAAAGTTACTATAATGTATAATTTACGGTTCAAATAACAAACAAACATAACAGATATACTTTGAATATAGGTACCTAATACAAGCAAAAACAAAGACAAATATTTTCGCAGCCTGGTTGTCAAAGTAGAAATGCTAGAATGGATTGTCAAAGTCGATCGACAGTTTGTGCTGCAGTTGTTAGACTGTAATGTTTTCAGGACCTCGGAGCCCGAGGAGCAGCAGCGGTTCTTCGTGGATGAAATCATCCAGAAGATAAAGACGAGCGCTGACCTCATGCTGTCTCCGGACATGTTCGTTACGAAGATGAAGCTCTTTGAGGCTGCTAAGGTGTTCCACGCCAATTATAGGTGAGATATAGTACATTGTGTCTTAAGGGCGGTAAATAAGGAATTACGAACGAGAGTCTATTAGAAGCCCGAAGTCGAAGACTGAGAGGGCTTTAATGGGTCGATGTTCGTAATTCTAGTACCGCCCGTGCGACATACAATGTTTTTCATCACATTTGCGAGTAAAATTGTATATTTTTAAAAGAAAAACTAATATTTTATCAAAAATTGCCGATACCGCTGACTACGCTCTTGGCAGCGCCAACTCCCCGCCAGCAGCAGCACACCATGCAGTAACAAACTCATGCGACCGACCGCGGGCTTCATGACATGAAAATTAGTACGCGCAATGACTCATTTACCGACCACGGGTTTCATGACAAGCACATTAAGGTCGAGGGTTTTATTTGGGGGGTTGCAATCAAGGTAGCCTGCATGTTACGACATTGTTTACGAGCAAGTGTGATGTAAAAAAATAAAGAAATCATTTTTATTCCTGACAACATTCGAAAAGAACGAAATTAAATCTGCATGTGACGAAATCAGCAAAAACTGCCGGTCTTGCGAACGGTTCTGATCTTCCTTTGGTTTGGGACCATCTGGTGAGCACCATAATACACCGTGCTATTTTTGCTTTCCGTTAACTTTGAGAAATCATAGGTAAAAAACTTAAAAAGATGATATTTTGTATGTAGTAGTAGCGTGGTATTGAAACCTATTTAATGCGTCGTCAGCTTCGATGGTGCGGTCACGTATCTCGCATGGCGGAGGAAAGAGTGGCTAACCGCGTCTTCTATTCAGAACTGGAGGAGGGTAAACGCAAAACACGGCGGACAGCTCCTTTGGTTCAAAGATGTGGACCAGGGATGTAACGGATGTGGTTTTATCGGAACCGGAACCAGAACCGGAGCCTGAGTGATAGGTGGACGAGATGTTAAGGGTAGGTCTACTAAACCTGAGGGTCTATTGCGTAATGTTTCTGACACTCGCGATCACAATCAAACGATAGTTTTCCAATACAAAAACTGTCTTTAGATTGTGATTGCGAGTGTCAGAATCGCTACATATAATTAGCCTTGTTTGTTTTTGACTTTTTTTTTGTTGCCCCATTATTGCACAAAAAAGTTCACAGACGGATCTCAAGCGGATGGCACTCGCGCTCGCCCTGGTCCCAACCGGTCCGAGATATCGTGTCCGTGAGCAGTGTCTATGTGTGCGTTGCTCGAGCGCACCTGTTTGGAGATTGACTTCTGAACTATCTTTGTTTTGTGGCATGAGCGCCAAGCAAATAATTAGGAGTCAAAGTGGTGGCCATGGCCGAAATCGGTCCGAACATCATCAAGTCGCCGTTCCATATTTGAAAAATGAATCAAGTCCCATATCAATTCTGTGCACTTAACTACTACATACATAAGGTCATCTTTTTAAGTTTTTTACCTATAACTTTAATTTCCCTGTAATATTAGAAATGCGCAATATAAATATATTAACAATTCAATGGTGCGTGTGAAGTTCCCAATCCGCACTGGGCCCGCGTGGGAACTTATGGCCCAAGCCCTCTTGTTCTGAGAGGAGGCCTCTGCCCTGCAGTGGGACGTATATAGGCTGGAACGAACGAACGATTAGAAATGCGAAAGTTTGTTACCTTATCAAGTCACAAATAGATCGAATCCCGGGGAAGGACATAGGAATAGAATAGAATAGAATAGAAACGTTTATTCGCTAATTCGCAAATTACATAAGTACACAAAATAAAACAAGTATAAAATAAATATTAATGACAGTATTTGCGAAATCGCGAAACGGTCTCAGCTCAGCATAGTGTTGGCCGTAGAGGCCAACGCTGGTCTTCCGCTGAGACCGCTTGGCGACTTCACGGAAGGCGACATAAATTCAAAAAAAAGTAAATCTAAAAAGAAACAAATAGAAAGTAATATAATTTAAATAAAATAATAACAATAATGAAAACAAACAGAACACAAAACCAGACAAAAGACACGTGCACAATAATAAGTTATAAACATCACAGTAAAAGAAAGAGTCGACACACCACTCAACCATCCATAGACCACAGACGTCGATAGGATAGGATAGCTTTTATCCCGGAAAACAAGACGTCAACAAAAGAGGAGAGAAGTTACTGGATTTTCTGGTGAGCTCTTCTTTACAAATTATGAATAAAGGCAATGACCCAACATTTGTTAACGCAAAAAGAGGTGAGGTTATTGATGTGACGTTGGCTACTAACAATATATGTAGGAACATTACGAAATGGCATGTATCCAATGAAACAACTTTATCGGATCACAGGTATATATGCTTTAGGTACAGAATTAACGAACCAATAAAAACTGTGCTTAAAAGGAACCCTAGGAACACGGACTGGTTGTCTTTTAAGAAAGATCTAAAAGTGGAACTAGGTGACCCTAAAGGTAAGCTCAATTCTATAATAGACATCGAGTTTGAAGCGGACAACATAGTCCGAGCCATCAATAATGCTTGGACTAATAACTGCCCGGAAAAAAAGACTGGGGCAAAGAAAGTCCCATGGTGGAACCCTGATATCGCGAGACTCAGGAAAGAAACCAGGGCGATCTTCAATGATGCAAAGGCTTCAAAAAACTTTGAGACCTATGCAAAAAAGCTCACAGAATACAATAAAGCTGTGAGAAAAGCAAAAAGGAAAGCATGGAAAGACCACTGCGACCAAATAGGTTCAATACCAGAAGGAATGAGGCTCACGAAGGCTCTAGCTACAACCAGATCGGTCCCATTAACTACCATAAAGGGGAAAGATGGGAACGTGACGGAGACAGGCATAGAGACACTAAAAATAATGTATGAGACACATTTCCCAGGCTCTATTATACATCAGAGCAGAACCGATAGTAACTCAATCAGTGCTGCTGAACAAGTGGGCACTACCACAAGGCACAATTGGGATACTGCCAAAAAAGTAGTAGATCACGATAAGTTAAAGTGGGCTTTGTCCACCTTTCGCCCTTATAAAACACCAGGACCAGATGGTGTTTATCCAGTTCTACTACAAGAAGGAGCTAATGTACTTATACCACATCTTAGTAGATTGTACAGAGCATGCCTAGCCTTCGGACACGTACCGCGTGTGTGGAGACAAGTTAAGGTAATCTACCTTCCAAAACCTGGTAAGGCAGATTATAATGATGCCAAATCATATAGGCCAATAAGCCTGTCATCATTCTTCCTGAAAACATTGGAAAAATTGGTTGACAGATACATAAGGGACGGACCGCTAAAACGGCATCCACTGCATAAAATGCAATGCGCCTACCAACCGGGGAAGTCGACAGAATCAGCGATACACCTGGTAGTAAGCAAAGCGGAACAGGCAATAGAGAATAAAGAGCTCTGCCTGGCTGCGTTTCTGGACGTGGAAGGAGCATTTGATCGTACAACGTATCATGCCATCAAAACTGCTGCGGATAGACATGGCATTGAACCCACTATCTGCAGATGGATGGAAAGAATGCTCAACAGCAGACTGATAACTTCAACCTTGCTAGGAGAAGAATTATCAGCCACAGCCACAAAAGGATGCCCTCAAGGAGGGGTTTTATCGCCCACGCTATGGAGCTTGGTGATAAACTCGCTACTAGAGGATCTCAACACAGGCCCAGTACAAACAGTGGGTTATGCAGATGACCTAGTAATACTTGTCAATGGGAAATTCCCAAACACAGTATCGGGAATCATGAACGTAGCTCTAAACAAAGTAGAGAGGTGGTGCAAAGAATATCACCTCTCCATAAATCCGAGCAAAACGGTGGTAATACCATTTACCAGAAAAAGGGACCTAAAAAGCATACAGACTTTAAGAATGTATGACAGGGAACTAAGACTTTCCAATGAAGTAAAATATCTTGGAATAATCCTTGATAAAGGACTTAACTGGAAAAAACAGGTGGAATACACAGTGACCAAAGCGACGAGAGTTTTTGGCATGTGTAGATCCGCATATGGAAAAACATGGGGACTGAACCCAAAAGTACTGAGATGGATCTACACCATAATGGTGAGACCCATCATACTGTATGGGTGCCTCGCCTGGTGGCCTAGGGCACAACTAAGCACATGTAGGAATCTACTGGCAAAAATCCAGAGAATGGCCTGCATGGCTATCACAGGGGCGTTCAAAACAACGCCGACAGCAGCAATGGAAGTCTTACTGGACTTACCACCACTGCATATTGCTATAGAATCCGAAGCGCGGAAGTCGTTGCACAGAATGAAAATGTACGGCCTGTGGAACGATTCCGCTCCAAGGACAAAGCACACTAAAATGGAACAAAACGAATACCTTGATAGTATAATGGCGATGGGTTGCGACAAAATGCAACCAAAGTACATATTCCGAAGGAACTTCAAGGTTCATGTTCCCACAAGGGCTGAATGGGCAGAAGGACTGACACTGCCGGAAGGCAGTGAAAATTCATGGTACACGGATGGATCTAAAATGAAATCCGGTACAGGAGCCGGCATTCATGCCAAGGACTTTAACAGTAGCGTAAGCATGGGAAATTATGCAACTGTCTTTCAAGCAGAGACGTATGCAATTATCGCCTGTGCACAGGAGAATATAGATAGGAAGGTAAGGGAAAAAACCATCTATATACTCAGTGACAGTCAAGCAGCCCTAAAGGCGCTCACATCGCCAAAGGTTGACTCAAGACTGATCTATAATGGAGTACAAGCACTAAACAAGCTTGGCAGACGCAATAGAGTGAGACTGGTTTGGATCCCAGGACACAAAGGCTTCATCGGAAATGAAAAAGCAGATGAGCTAGCAAGGGAAGGGTCAATGAACAAAAACATAGGGCCCGAGCCGTATGTGGGACTCTCACAGGGAACCATGAAGAATGCCATAAACGACCACACCAAACTTAAACACCAACAAGAGTGGAAAACACTGGAAGGTCTAAAGCATTCAAAACGATTCATCGAAAATGTCAGCACAAGCTGGACTAAAAAACTCTGGACACTCAGTAGGAAACAACTCCGACATATCGTCGGGGCATTCACAGGTCACTTCAATACTAAACACATACTAGTAAAGATGGGACTACAGGACAATGAAGTCTGTAGAATATGTGGCGAGGAAGACGAAACAATGGAACACATTATGTGTGAATGTGACGCCCTCGCCAGATCAAGAATGAGACTCTTTGGCGACGGATACCCCGCACCAGGAGACTTTAAGGCACTACCGCTACGTCAAATCATCCAATTTATGGACGAGGTGATAAAGGCAATAGAGTAAGTGCGAAGGAGGGGTAATTACACAAAAGATCCCTACGGGTCGAAGTGTATCCGCAAGGACCCCTAACGATAAGATAAGATAAGATAAGATAAGATCCCGGAAAATTGCGTAGTTCGCACGGGATAGCGCATAACGCGATAGTGAGTCGCAGGTAACATCTAGTATATAATATATTTAAATAATTTATGTACAAATTGTGTAAACAAATCACGTACGGGTATTATGTATGAATCATACGAACTTCATTCGGGGAGTCCACTGATTAGAAAATCATAAGGAAATGTCATAAGTCGAGGTTTGTATCGTGGCTTCGTGGCCCTCTCTTCGTGGGTCTCTCTTGCACATTCATACACACTTTGAAATCTCGCCGATTGTTATCTTAATATAAACGCGAAAGTTATGTGGATGTTTGTACGGTCGATTCCCCAAATTATATATCCACTGTTACTTCTTCACGCTGAAACGAAGTTTGGTATGTTCATTTTTTAATCGACATAAGAAAAAATCCGTATTTAATATTTTTGAATTTTCTTACTGATGGACAGAGAGCGGAATTTTCGTGTCATTTTTTGTCCTGTCGTAGTGACTTCTCACTTATCGACTCTGCCTAAATGATGTCGATATATTAGAATTTAAATTGTTAGTTATGTTATGTATGATTCCTTATTAAAATTATATCTATATAGATATGCACGTACAGTAAAGGTATACCTGCCTAGAAAAATATAAGGTTTATGTCTTGTATTTTCTTTCATTTAAATTAGATTGTCGTAAACTTATCATGTTATGGAAGCAGAGCGTTCTTTTTCCGCATACAAATGGATACTTGACCGTAAAAGAAGTAGTTTAAAGTCGGAAAATGTGTAAAAAAATCATCTATTTATAGAGACATTAATGGAACACTTGTTAAGAGCGCGCAAACATTTTGTCCCAACTCGTCACTGGCGCGATCTCCTTCCCGCGGCCCGTGTTTCGCCCGCACACTACAAAGGTTTGCTGTGTGCGTACGATGCGAGCGTTGCCGAAACATTAAACACATCTTGATCGTTGTACATTTTTCGTCGTAGTAAAATTAAGAAAAAAAAATTGTTGCGATATAAATATTTTTATTCCTTAACATAATAATTTAGTTTATTACTTACAAGCTTTTTACTTATCTTGCCCTGTTAGTACGTTAGTTATTAGTAGGTATGGATACAATTTTGGAAGCTAAACTTGACTAAATATGCGTTTTCAGATTAAGTTAAAATTTTACATACGTGTGTAAATCAAATGACAATGCAGTATATTATTATGATTTATGAAGCCTGATCTGATGATGGAGCTGGAAGGTGGCCGTAGGAACTCTGTAATAAATCTATATAACCACATCGACTTTGGGCTCGTTTGATTCGTCTTGACAAGTACTTTGGCCCTAGATGGCAACAACGTATAAAAATTACAGTCAGTAAAAAAAGCTGGCAATAAAAATTTAATTTTTCAGTGCGCGCAAAATATTTAGTTTCAATGTTTCTTACGCATATGATGGTATACTGTGTGAGGGCACGTAATAATTAGTAAATAAATGAATATTTCATCATCATTGCTCATAATTATTTTCATCTAATATCTTTAAACGAGCAATTCCGAAATCCCCGATATATATATATATATATATATATCGGATTTCGGAATTGCTATATATATATATATATATATATATATTTCGGCGATAATGTGTACGTGTATATAAAATATTGTATGAAATTTACATAATTAGGCCTTAAAACACTCGTGTGATGCTATAACGATATTCACTTCGCTGGTATCGTTAACCCACACTATGGTTTCAAGACCCCTCTTTATGTAACAATTGCATAAAATACTATTAGTAGATTGTACACTACGGGGATAAAGCACTTTATTATGTCACGGGTACGGTATTGAATCCTGAGCGTAACGAAGGACTCCAGATTTAACTCCCGAGCGCAGCGAGGGTGTCGTGCGTTAACTCCCGAGCGAAGCGAGGGTTTTAAGATGGAGTCCTTAGATCAGATGGAGTCGACTTCTCTGGGAGTAGATTATTAACAATGCGTAAGGCGTCTAATTTAATGGACTACGGAGTCCAATGACATTTTAGTAACAGGAATTTCATTAGCTATCGTACATGTTCGGAGACAGTCTATCAAAACTGAGTAGTATCCTGGAATGTTTAATAAACATTAATCTTCATTTTATATGATTTCACTTGGTACGTACCTAATAAAATACTGTGCAAATTAGACAAAAGTATTATTACTGAATAAAATTGTGGCAAAATCTATTTTTTTTAAAGTTGAAAATGCGTCATACATTTTACATATTGGGACTTATAGAAATCTCATGATTAGGTATATTCGACATTTCAGCCTGTTCTATTTTCCGTCTGAAATAAATGCAATCTTAAAATCAAGAAAGTAATGTTATCATAAATCCGAATTGGATTAAATTTAACACAAAAACGTATTTATTATTGATCCTGAATGTACAGTAATGGGAATTAGTATTGATAAATAACCTTTTAATGGTAGTATAGTACCTGATAAAAAAATGTTATCTTAAAACCAAAAACAGTAATTTTACAGTAACTTTAATTCAGATTTGGAGTGAATTTAACAAAAAAATATATTTATGGAACTAGATTTCTATCTTGGATTTACAGTAATGGTAATTAATAATGATGAATAACCTTTTCTAAGCAGCTCATACTGTGTTAACAGTACTGTGTTTTTTCATCCCAAATGATTTTCGTTTATTACCCATATCTAAGAATATAAGACTTTTACTTGTACAACAAGATTTTATTTACTTTTATATCATACTCACTATCATACTAACAAACATACTAACAGGGCAAGTTAAATAAAAGCTTTAATAACTTTAAGTTACATTTAATTTTTTTAATACAATATTTTTTTGCTGACTGTACTTTTGTCCCTGGTTACCACCTAGGACTCGTCAAGACAAATCTAATGAGCCCAAACTCGATGGGGTTATGTCGTTTTATTACAGAGTTCTTGTGGTTACCTTCCAGCTCCATCATCAGATCAGCTTCATGTCATAATAATAATATTACATTGTCATTTTATTCACACATGCACGCAAAGTTTCATCTCAATCAAAAATCAGGAAGTGGGTCAAATTTAGTTAATACTTACACACTACATACTAACATACATACTAATATGGCAAGTTAAATAAATGCTTGTGAAATGTAAAATGCATCTACCCGTATTAGTTTGAGTGAAAATTGCGAAAATTTAAAACATTTAATTTTAACATGTAAAATTACTTATCAAGTATCAAGCAATTGCGGACACGCTATAACTATCGGGTGTTTGCAGTAAAGGTTGATAACCTTGCGGAGAGCGCAGAGCGATACGTCCGTTCCTTGGGAGAGCCCGGCGCTTTCTGAGTCGTAACTATTAACGCGCGCGGTTATATAATCGATTTAGGACCCAAGTTTAGAAAATTGTCAAAATTAAATGAGCTATTATTAAGCGCTGAAAAAAATATTACAGACTAAACATTTCCTGTAGATTTATAATAAATTGTTTATTGGCAAATACATCACAACAAATGAGATAAAAAATGATGAAGTAGACCGATTTAGACCTTTTGAAGAATGGTATTTGAATAATAATAACTAATATTTTGATACATATGATGACCCTATGTCTTAAAAGACTATATTTCTATTATAAAATACTAAAGTTACACTGTTTGTGGTGGGTTATAATGGAAATATTTCACATGAAAGACAGCTCTGACGCGTATTTTTGTAAAACCTCACTAACAAAATGATTTGGCAAAAAAAAATCGCTGACGGAAATAAATGAAAATCACCGCTATACATCAGAGTAAGAGTTTATCTATATGTTACATTAGTTTTTCCTTAAAAAACGTAAGCATTTAGACATTAATAAGGCATTTGAAAAAACCTCAAAATCGCTGAATGGGCAATTTTTCGTTTGCACGCTCTTAAGATCACAACAGAAGAATTTCAACATGAGATTAAAAAAAAACGTGAACTGAAATTATTAAATTAGACATTGTTATCCATTCATTCTTCATTTCATTCATTGCATATGTCTATTTCACATTTTCTACTGCTCTAAAGTTAATTTGAAGAGATCGCTCCTTGACTTAAGGCCGTCTATTCGTTACCCCTACTTTATCTTCTTTAGTACTGTTAGAATAAGTTGATTAAGTTAATACATTTGATACGTTCCATTGCACCATCATTTCGATAAATCTTGTACGCCTACCCAACTTGTAATAAAACACAAGGTGGGTAGATCATTTGTCAGTGTCCCGTGATGTTTATATATATTTTTTTAATTTATTTATATAAACAAGTGGTACAAGTGAGTGGAAAATTACGAGCCACTATTGAAACCCCCTTAGGGGTTTATGTAACAGCTGGCGAGTCATCGCGTTTCAATCATACAAACTTAAGCTACTTATAGGTACATAAGATCAAACCTGGTTATCACAGGCCGGGTAGTATTTTTTTAAAGTTCGTTTACACCGTTTGGAGTCAGTGGCGGCACTTAGAACATCACTTAAAAAATCTTTTGGAAGGGTATTCAGTATTTTCGGGATTAGATAACAGTTCGTTCGCCTTCCATAGATAATATTCGTATTAGGCAAATTAAATGCTGGCAAATACTCCAATCGGCGCAGTTTACTTGGACGAGATTTATGCTCCAAGGTGTTTATCACTTCGCATATTTGATTGCAACTCTTAATTTTGTATGTCTGTCCGTTTAGCCACGCGCCTCACGAGCTATACGCGTACGTCCGTCGTTGCCTGGCCCTGGAGATGGAGGTGATACAGAATGCGACCCAATATGTTGCGCAGCCGCAGACCGAGCGGAAATATAGCGAGGTAAGCTGTGATCATCATTATTCCAGCCTATATACGTCTCACTGCTGGGCACAGGCCTCTTAGAGGGCTTGGGCTGTACTTCAGATTGGGAACTTCACACGCACTATTGTGTGTTTGTTGAATTTAGTAAAATCCCGGAATTCATTTCAACTGCCGATTCTAATAGTTTAGGCGTGCGACGCCGCGGTTTATGACCGGTAATATTGGTTTACTAATGTTTCGGCGAATAACGTTTGGCAACCTGTTTCATTTCGCAACTTTTAATTTCCCAACTGTTTAATATTTCTGAAACTGTAAATATTTCAGGATTTTTATAAAACTAACCTAACCTAACCTAAAGGGTTGTACACGATGACCCTGAAATAAATCCTGAAATATTTACAGTTTTACCCCCTTATTCATAAACGACAATCAAACCTATTTTAGTTAAAATGCCGCTAAAATTCGTTTGTCCTTATCTGTCACTTCGACATTTGTATTTGTTAGAAAGGGACAAAGCATTTGTTAGTTAACATAGGCTTGTTAAGTTTTATGAATAAGGGGGTTAGAGTTTGCGAAATGAAAAGTTGCGAAATGAAACAGGTTGCCAAACGTTACATTGCGAAAAGGCAGTACTCGGGTAATATTATTAGATAGGAATTAATTGAAACAATTTCTTTGCTCACCCGCGACCTTATGATAGCTAAGTTTATGCAAGATATGCGTGTTCCTCCACCTCCTCCACCTCACCTCCACGCTAACTACGGCCTTGTATGAAAAGAGCAATGAAGTGGACTTACGGTGAATTCTCTGGGCGGTGTCGTGAGGACAGCTTATGGTGTTTGTGTGATTTGTGTGTGTTCTTACAGTGTGGAGGTGGAGGAACTGCATGAACACGCATATTTTGTATAAACTTAGCTATCATAAGGTCGCGGGTGAGCAAAGTTATTATTTTAGTTCATTGATATGGACCTCCGCAAAGTAACGTCTGATTCAATAAATTATTAGATAGGATTTAAAGATTTATTTTTAGGATTATCGTTTTAGCCGTGGTGGCCTAGTGGTTTGACCCATCGCCTCTCGAGCAGAGGGTCGTGGGTTCAAACCCCGGCTCGCACCTCTGAGTTTTTCGAAATTCATGTGCGGAATTACATTTGAAATTTACCACGAGCTTTGCGGTGAAGGAAAACATCGTGAGGAAACCTGCACAAACCTGCGAAGCGATTCAATGGTGCGTGTGAAGTTCCCAATCCGCACTGGGCCCGCGTGGGAACTATGGCCCAAGCCCTCTTGTACTGAGAGGAGGCGTGTGCCCAGCAGTGGGACGTATATAGGCTGGGATGATGATGATGATGATTTAAAAAATAAACATTTAGTACCGAAACAACAACGTTTCCCTGTTTACTATCGCAAGACTTCCTTGGCTTATCTAATCTGCTCGCGCTATCGGTTCGATCTTGCCGTAAAGCTCGAGGTCGCGGGTTCGTATCCAGGGCATATTAAAAAACACCGGCCAAGGTTCTGTATGATCTTTTTATTTCGGAAAGACATTTAAAAAAGCGTTAGTAAGTGCTCAGAAACTATGTTAGGTTATGTTATATTATGATGCATTTCCACCATGGATGTGCGACGAATGTGTTTGTCATGAGTCATGAACCTACCTACCCTCGCTCAGCGCATCTCTAGTGGAAACACAACCTTGGATTTTACAAATTAGTACTGATTCCAGACGTGAACCCTGCGGCCCTGGTAGGGCACAGCAATTTTCAACTAACTTAACTAAACCATAAAAGATATGTGTAATAAAGATTTCTACAACTATTCAGTACAATTGGGTACCTTAAGTTTTCTGGGATGGTCCATAATATATTTTTATCGATAGTAGACTTGTTGTTGTTTTTTAGAAAAATATGGCGATGGCCATTGAAGGACAATGAGGGCTATCGCGTATGAATTCGCCGCTAGAGGCGCTAGTGTAGCGCGAGGTCTCCGAAATGTCAAATCTCATAGTTTTTGGGTGAGCTACGCGGGTTTATTTATAATTAGAATAATTTTGTGAATATTTTGCAATATCTGAAATTAATTATGGCAAATATGCGTTCCGGGGCAATGACTGTCTGTGTTTTGAGACAGTTTTGTCTTTCGGAAACTTTTGTCCTCCCTTTTTTACGAACAAAACGGGGACTATGCAACACTGTGGCATGCTCGAAATTTTTATGGTATGGTTTTAAGGTGTATTAAATATGGTTTTAATTAAACTTCGTTTTCACACCCGTAATAACAGACTTTGAAAGCCATACTTAAAAACCTCACGCAACAGTGCGCCATCTAGTGAGACAAATAACGATAGCCCTCATTGTGCCAGTGTCTTAGTAGATGTTTCCGTTGTACGGTAAAAAAAATCTAGAAAACGAAATATGAGACGTAATGGTGGAATGGGGATGAACGATGACTGACAGTAGACTTACAGCTTGCCTATAAAGAGTAGAAATTAAAAAGTGGCAACACTCTAGTGTCATCGCTTTCAAACCAGGGAGCAAAAAAAGGGGAGGACACTACAATACAATACAATACAAAGACTCTTTATTATACACCAGACATAGTAAGCGATATAGAAAACAGATACACAGAGAAAAAACTTTCTTTATGGCCAAGCTGTATAATGTAGCTGTCAGTTATAACGTTTTAAACTTTCGTGATTCTCACTCATAGTCAAAATACCATATACGGGACTTATCACGCTATTTTTACACAAGTAATATTTACCTGGATGTTTCGGCAACGTTACAGTTGCCGTGGTCACGAGCTGTCAGTTGTCAAATATCGCCGTACGTACGTGTGTGTACGTATGTGTCGTTGTATGGCGATATTTGACAACTGACAGCTATCAATCCGACCTCTTTTTTTTAATATTAAACAGACCAAGGCACGTAGCCTATTAATCTCACCAAACGTGTGGTTTGCTGAAATAAAGTTTCAATTTATTATTACAAAAAAAAAACAATCAAAGAAGAAAAAGTGAAAAAATATCTATCTACAGGAGTGAGCAATAAGTCTACTATCGATAAAAAATATAATATGGACCATCCTAGAAAACTTAAGGTTTTCAATTAATTAATATAAATTACTACTATTATTAAACGAAATGTCAAAAAATTTAATAAATACACTTTCAATTTCGTACTGACATATAATTTAAGAATTCATCTATTAAGTAATAATATCTTTCGATTAATAACTGTTTATACGTTTCGCAGCTATTGACAGACTTGCAGACGGTCCGTCAGAAGGTGACGATAGTGAGCGAAGAGATACGCAGCCTTCAGTCGCATAACGAGTCATTCTCGCTGCAGTATCATGAGTGCCTGAAGAACAAAGGTATGTGCATACACTGTAGCAGGGGTGTTGTGTGCGTAGGTGTGTGACCGTGTGTGTGTGCATAAAGAAAACAGTCAGCTCCAAAGAATTCGCGCATATGCTGTGAAAAAGTATATTAGTAAAATTTAGATAGTAGAAACTTATGAGAAAATTCAAAAACTGTATTTGCATACAATTCATCCCAGCCTATATACGTCCCACTGCAGGGCACAGGCCTCCCCTCAAAATGTGAAGGCTTGGGCAATAGTTCCCACGCGGGCCCAGTGCGGATTGGGAACTTCACACACACCATTGAATTGCTTCGCAGGTTGTGCAGGTTTCCTCACGATGTTTTCCTTCACCGTAAAGCTCGTGGTAAATTTCAAATGTAATTCATCATCATTCCAGCCTATATACGTCCCACTGCAGGGCAGAGGCCTCCTCTCAGAACAAGAGGGCTTGGGCCATAGTCCCCACGCGGGCCCAGTGCGGATTGGGAACTTCACACACACCATTGAATTGCTTCGCAGGTTGTGCAGGTTTCCTCACGATGTTTTCCTTCACCGTAAAGCTCGTGGTAAATTTCAAATGTAATTCCGCACATGAATTTCGAAAAACTCACGAGGTGCGAGCCGGGGTTTGAACCCACGATCCTCTGCTTGAGAGGCCATAGGTCAAACCACTCGGCCACCACGACTTTTTTACTAACTACTCTAAAAAGTTTATTGACCCAAATATGAGTGTAGGTAGTGAAAAGCTTAAAAAGTTATACTAGTGTGTGTGTGTGTGTGTGTGTGTGTGTGTGTGTTAGTGTCTTGTATTTGTTCTATGTCTGTTTTTATGGCGTTAAATAAATGTATTTTCTATCTTTCTTTACTATGATCGTTTGTCCAGGGCATATCAACTATCTGCAGTCTTCGGGGCAGCTCAGCAGCGAGCGCCGTGAGCTGGAGGCCTGCCTCCGCGTCCAGATAGAAGAGATGGAGCGGAAGCTGAATGCCCTCGTGAGTAAACAGCATCGTTAACTAATAGTACATTACTACAGAGGCCGGCAAGTAGGGCATAAAGACGGCCGAGCGCAGCGAGTTCGGATATGTATGAGCCTGGTAAAACTTCTCGCCGAGATAATGTATCCTGGTTGTAAAGACTTTCGGCCGCCGTCTACCGTGAATCTAGTATTTAAACTGCTTGCAAAGAATATATGTATGTATGCTTTTCTCAAACATGCAATGAAAAAAGGCTCCAAAAAATTAGTTTTATTTTCAGAGAAAAGTAAACTTTAAAAAAACTATAGCTAACACGTATATTAATTATATTTTATTTCGTTATATCTCAACTCTGATTTAATAGAAAACAGATAATTAATAAATATTTATTCAAATTCAAAATTCAAATTCAAATTAACTTTATTTGTCAGAATACAGTAAAAAATACATTGGTCTTATCATAATTATAACTGTTGTCCTTGTATTCAGCTTGCAAGCAAGCATACAAATATTTCATTAAATAAGCTAAAGGTTATTTTATAATTTAATTAAAATAAATAATAATAATAATAGTAAATATCCAAAAATAATGTCAATAATATTGCCTATAATTTAAGTAGTCCTTGACACCATGGCCTACCAATCCCTACAAGCTATGTTTAATACAAAAAAACAGCAATAGATGGCACTACTATTAACATTTGTAAATTATAAAATGTGAATAAGCCGAATTAAGTAGAGATATTAAGAGTCAGTAACCATTTCGTCAAATTGCGTTTGAACATTATTATGCGTTATTGTTATGTTTATGTCGATTTTATATAAATCAAACTGCACATTATACCATAATATACCAATATATTGTATGTTGTTTTACTATCTACCTCTCATGTCGACAGGTGGCCCAAATCAAGCAAGCTCAGATGGAGTTGGTGGATCATATCAAGGAAAACATCGCCACCCTGCAGCAGCTGCAAGGAAGAGTCTTGGATGACGAGCTTATCAGGTATTAATCTGTCATCTCCCAGGACAACAGGATCAAAGGAATTTGGGCACAAATTTGTGCCTCTGGGAGAGGACAGGTTAATATAGCATTTCTCAAAAAAAAAGTCAATTGGGTCGATCAAATTTTTCTGGTACCTCGTTGCTATGGTTAGACGACCAGATGGCCGAGTGGTTAGAGAACCTGACTACGAAGCTTGAGGTCCCGGGTTCGATTCCCGTGTCGGGGCAGATATTTGTATGAAAAATACGAATGTTTGTTCTCGGGTATTGGGTGTTTACTATGTATTTAAGTATGTATCTATCTATATAATTATATTTATCCGTTGCTTAGTACCCATAACACAAGCTTTGCTAAGCTTACTTTGGGACTAGGTCAATTGGTGTGAATTGTCCCGTGATATTTATTTATTTATTTATTTATTTATGGTTACGTCCCCTGGGCAACTCCATGAGTTTCTTTTTTTTTTTTTTTATTCGACTGGATGGCAAACGTGCAAGTGGGATTCCTGATGGAAAGAGATCACCACCGCCCATAAACATCTGCAACACCAGGGGTATTGCAGATGCGTTGCCAACCTAGAGGCCTAAGATGGGATACCTCAAGTGCCAGTAATTTCACCGGCTGTCTCACTCTCCACGCCGAAACACAACAGTGCAAGCACTGCTGCTTCACGGCAGGATTAGCGAGCAAGATGGTGGTAGCAATCCTGGCGGACCTTGCACAAGGTACCTGCAATTACGTTTCTATGGTTTCATTACGTTTTCTATGGTTGAAACTCACCAAGCGTACATTTTTATCTAATAACTCTTAAGCACATTAGTAGCATAATAATATAATATCTGGGTGACCGAGCTCCGCTTGGGCTAAAACTCGGTACCAAGCGTTTTCCCAGAGATAAGACCAAGCTAGATCGATTTGTCATCCCCGAAACCCCCCGCATACCAAATGTCATCGAAATCGTTGGAGCCGTTTCTGAGATCGCCGTTATATATACATAGATATACAGACGGTGCTTAGCGAAGAGAAAACTTAAATCGGTTGAAAATTGTATTTATAGTGATTTTTTTGAAAAATCTATATACCTGCCTCTTTCTTGAGAAGAGCGTTTGAACGCTTTTCTCTATGCAGCAAGTATGGCGCTACTTGCGTGTGACGTCACATGCAAGTATGTATGTCTGTCTCTGTGTAATCTTAAATCTCAAACCTTTATAACTTTGTTATTTGTAAAGTTAGCTTAAAAATTGTTTCTCTATTCGATAACTGGCACTGTGAAGTCTTAATTTATAAAACATATAAAAAATTGTCAAATACCATCATCATCCCAGCCTATATACGTCCCACAGCTGGGCACAGGCCTCCTCTCAGAACAAGAGGGCTTGGGCCATAGTTCCCACGCGGGCCCAGTGCGGATTGGGAACTTCGCACGCACCATTGAATCGCTTCGCAGGTTTGTGCAGGTTTCCTCACGATGTTTTCCTTTACCGCAAAGCTCGTGGTAAATTTCAAATGTAATTCCGCACATGAATTTCTAAAAACTCGGAGGTGCGAGCCGGGGTTCGAACCCACGACCCTCTGCTTGAGAGGCGATAGGTCAAACTACTAGGCCACCACGGCTAATACCATATTGACGGGAAAAATATCGCTAGATGGCGCTAGAATCGTGAGGCTTTTTTGACGTTTCAGTCTTGCTCGCAATTGGCTCATTTAGTATGTTAACCATAACTAATGAGCATTATTTATTACAACGCTTTTTACGTTAAGTTAATAATAAATTACTGTCGTGGCATTATTATTTTTCAACCGAAAACATCACAAGCTGTTTCAGACCCAATAAAAAGTCCGAAGTTCCAACAAAATAACTGATACCGGCCATTTAACTTACCATTTAACATTTTACCTTTTTAAAAAGTTTGAGACTACAGTAATGGAATTTGTATGCGGCATTATTGTAGAGCTAGCGAGCCAGCAATCTGTTTTAACTTTTTAATTTTTCGCTGATCATAAACTAGGCACTTCGCCCTCTGATATGTAAAGAATAATGACAACTTTTACGGACATTTTTGAGAAAAGATGATTATCTTCGTCAGATGGAAGAGAGAGCAGCAGCTGAGCGGCAACGGCGTCTCGATGCAGTCCAACCTGAACTCCATCCAGGAGTGGTGCGAGATGCTGGCTGACCTCATCTGGACCACGCGCCAGCAGGTTCGTCCGTGGGACCTGGGATCCTAAACAGGGAATGTCACGCAAAGCAGGGGGCGACCGACACTAGCACAAACCGCCATGACATCGTCAGTTCTCTTTGTACTTTGTCCATGACCAAAGAGTATTACTACCTATTGGGAGGGTGCGAAGTACTAGGTGGGGGTAATGATCTATCGCAGCGCTCATAGTGGCCAAAAGAAGAAATAATCTAGGCTCTGTCATCTGTCATACTCATATGAATCTGTCATTAACAAAGCAATTTGTATAGACTTCAACTACCTAATTTTAGTAATAGATGTTTGTGTTATGATGCGAGCTTGAATTATTGAACACTGTCCCTGTTTTGTTCTTAATTCCTCTACATCTCGGACATGTCCAGCAACAATTTTCCTTGTGAAACGGTTTGTGATACTAACAAAACCGGTCTTCAAAATGATACTCATTTTGATCTGAAAACGATATTTAATTTATTATTAGCGATATAAGAACAATTATATAATTTTACTATTATTCAAAGAAACCAATAAGATAGCTTTATCTTTTCGTTTTACAGTAAAAGTACAACTAAACATGAAGTAAACAATTTAACTTACCTCATTTAATTTTAATGACCAAAAATGAATTCACAACCTTTTGTCCACCCAAGTCACGGTATCACAGCAATTTTGTATTATAAATTAATACGTCATAGGTTTTGATTTTTGTCACAATGTCGCGATGAAATTTTAAAACGTCAGAGCATCAGAGCCAAAAAAGTTGCGGACGCTTGGTGGCGCTGATGTCGTGCACAGAGCCAATAGAAATCATCACATATTTATTACTATTTTTTTTATACGACTGGATGGAAAACGAGCAAGTGGGTCTCCTGATGGTAAGAGATCACCACCGCCCATAAACATCTGCAACACCAGGGGTATTGCAGACGCGTTGCCAACCTAGAGGCCTAAGATGGGATACCTCACGTGCCAGTAATTTCACCGGCTGTCTTACTCTCCACGCCGAAACACAACAGTGCAAGCACTGCTGCTTCACGGCAGGATTAGCGAGCAAGATGGTGGTAGCAATCCGGGCGGACCTTGCACAAGGTCCTACCACCTGCAAAATACTAACAAAATAACATGACATTTATATCGATATTTCAGTTTAATTTTAAAGGGGCGATTTGTATGAATAATACGAATGTTTGTTCTCGGGTCTTGGATATTTAATATGTAATTAAGTATGTATTTATTTAAAAAGCCGTGGTGGCCTAGTGGTTTGACCTATCGCCTCTCAAGCAGAGGGTCGTGGGTTCAAACCCCGGCTCGCACCTCTGAGTTTTTCCAAATTCATGTGCGGAATTACATTTGAAATTTACCACGAGCTTTGCGGTGAAGGAAAACATCACGAGTTAACCTGCACAAATCTGCGAAGCAATTCAATGGTGCGTGTGAAGTTCCCAATCCGCACTGGGCCCGCGTGGGAACTATGGCCCAAGCCCTCTTGCTCTGAGAGGAGGCCTGTGCCCAGCAGTGGGACGTATATAGGCTGGGATGATGATGATGATAAGTATGTTTATCCGTTGCCTAGTATCCATAGTACAAGCTTTGCTTAGTTTGGGACTAGGTCAATTGGTGTCGAGTGTCCCATGATATTTATTTATTTGTTTCAGGTTAACAATGTGACCCGCATAAACAGCAAGACCATAATACAGCTGCGGCAACCGCACTTGGAAGAGATGTTGGAGGACATGAGCAAACAGGTACGACGTCCGACATTCGCCTAGTCGCGCCTGCGCAGTAATTCCTATAGGTAGCTCCACCAGCGTTGAGGTCATGCACACTAGAACATGTCATTTATTATTTACTAGCTTATGCCCGCGATTTCGTCTGCGCGGATCTAGGTTATTACGCAGTGGTGCCCTCTACCGGAATAAAAGGTATCCTATGTTGATTCTAGGGGTTCAAACTATCGCTCTACCAAATTTTATCAAATTCGGTTCAGCGGTTTCTACGTGAAAGCGTAACAGGCAGACAGAGTTACTTTCGCATTAATAATACTAGAGTTTACCCGCGGCTTCGCGCGCGTAAAGTATTTGATCTGGTAGTTACATTTGAAATTCCGGGATCTTACAAAATTCCCCTGGGAATTCTCAAAATCTATATCATGGTCTTCATTGAGGTTGTGTTTAGAATAACTGTCCAAAATTTTAAGACTAAACCCAGCGGTCGAAATTTCAAGATATTATCCCTATCCCGTGGGAATATCGGGATAAAAAGTATCCTATGCTTTAATCCAGGCTATACACTAACTTTTTGCCAAATTTCATCCAAATCCGTTCAGCTGTTTCAGCGTGAAGAAGTAACAAACATACTCACTCTCAAGCTTTCGCATTCACACTGTTTGTTGTTCACACCGATTGTTTTTAATGTGACGTCAATGAAAACCACGATTTAACTTTCCGGAATTCCCGCGGGAGTTTTTCAAAAATCCCAAAATTTCAATTCAGCTGGTTTACGTGTGCGAGGCCGCGGGTAAGCACTAGTAAATAATAAACGTAATGACTATAATAATAATATATATAATAATAATTATATACCCAATTTACTATAGGTGTCGCTACAAAATTTTAATAGTACCCTCGATTTCCTTAAGATCCAATCATCAGATCCTGATTTGGTGCTTATGGGACCTAATGAGGGCTATCGCGTATGAATTCGCCGCTAGAGGCGCTAGTGTAGCGTGAGGCCTTCGAAATGTTAAATCTCATAGTTTTTGGGTGAGCTACGCGGGTTTATTTATAATTAGAATAATTTGGGAATATTTTGCATTACCTGAAATTAATTATTGCAATTATGCGTTACGGGGCAATGAATGTCTGCGTTTTGAGACAGTTTTGTCTTTCGGCAACCTTTTTTCCGAACAAAACGGGGACTACGCAACACTGTGGTTGCTCTTAATTTTTATGGTATGGTTTTAAGGTGTATTAAATATGATTTTAATCTATACTTTGTTTTCACGCCCGTAATAACAGACTTTGAATGCCACACTTAAAAACCTCACGCAACAGAGGCGCCATCTAGAAAGACAAAAAACGATAGCCATCATTGAAGACAATCCTAGACGAACGCAAAAAAAATATTCAAATCGGTTCATAAATGACGGAGTTCTGAGGTAACAAACATAAAAAAATACAACCGAATTGATAACCTCCTTTTTTCAAGTCGGATAAAAAGGAGATTGAATGAAATGTATGAGTAAATGTCAAAATGCTGCTGTCATCACAGGACATGTTCTTGTGTGGCACTACCTATACTGTATAACCTCCTGGTATTAATGGGCTCTCTTGTTCTGAGAGGAGGCCTGTGCCCAGCAGTGGGACGTATATAGGCTGGGATGATGATGATGATTAATGGACTGTACTCGTATATTGCCAGGTGACCAGTCTCCTGTCGACCCTGGTGACTTCCACCTTCGTGATAGAGAAGCAGCCGCCCCAGGTCATGAAGACAAACACGCGGTGAGTCCAATGGTAGCTAACAGTGATGTTCGCGAATGTTTGCACGGTTTTTGACATTCGTATTCGCTTTTGCAAAATGTATGCCAATATTGCCAATATTTGGAGTATATCAACGTACGAAAAAAAAAACAATTCTTATAATTTTCATTTCGAAATATTTATTGTAATTACTTAGCACAGTATCGCAATCAATATTTAAATTGCCACTTTTTTGTTGTTTCTAATCTTAGAAACTTTCGATAAGTGACCATTGATAGAATAATTTCGGATCCTTTTGCAGGTGGTAGGACCTTTTGCAAGGTCCGCTTGGATTGCTACCACCATCTTGCTCGCTAATCCTGCCGTGAAGCACTGTTGTGTTTCGGCGTGGAGAGTAAGACAGCCGGTGAAAGTACTGGCACTTGAGGTATCCCATCTTAGGCCTCTAGGTTGGCAACGCATCTGCAATCCCCTGGTGTTGCAGGTGTCTATGGGCGGTGGTGATCTCTTACCATCAGGAGACCCACTTGCTGGTTTGCCATCCAGTCGAATAAAAAAATAGTAGATTGTTCAACAAGGGACTAAAACAAGCCATAATGACACGAGACGTTTAGTCACCCGAGCATGGTTCGAGTGGCATTATGGTTGTTTAGTTTCGCGTTAAAAACTACTTTTCACTTTGAATGCGAGGAAAAAAAACAATGTTCTGTTCAAAATTACAATATTACTTTTTAAAAACGTACGCTCGACTAATGGACAGGCCATCTGTTCAAAATTCAAATAGCAAAAAAAAATTGTTGCCCGGTTTTTTCCTATTCCTTATTTCCTATTTTTATTGTTTTTAAAGCTTGCATAATTAGACAACAGTTTCAAAATTTTAAACTATCTTAAAACTAATTGGACTATGCATAATAAAATGAATAAATTCTTAATATTATTAAATAGATTCATATTCGTAATCATTGATTGTTTCACGAAATTAAATCGTGTTTTTTTTTAGACATTTTTGTACAGTTGTCATTTTGAGGTCATTTCCACGGCTAAAAATCCTCGATTCACAAACACTGTGTTGACTGTTTATGGGTTTCCAACGTAAATTAAAAAAAAAAAAAACTTTAATCCCTAGAGAATAAAAAGGAGCTTTAGTCCCGATATGCAGAGACTAAAGTAACATTTTAAGAGCATGAGAAGTGAAAAATTATATTTGTTAAATCACTAATATTTAGCTGGAAAGAGATTTTAAGTATAGTTAGTAAGTATAATTTTTCGGAGGAGCACCAATGTTGGTCAGTTAGATATAAGAAACTACCTAAACATAATTATATGTGACGACTGGATGGCCAAGTGGTTAGAGAACCTGCTTGCAGCTTGAGGTCCCGGGTTCGATTCCCGGCCGGGGCAGATATTTGTATGAGTATACGAATTTTTGTTCTCGGGTTTTAGATGTTTAATATGTATTTAAGTATGTATTTATCTACATTAGTATGTTTATCCGTTGCCTAGTATCCATAGTACAAGCTTTGCTTAGTGTGGGACTAGGTCAATTGGTGTCAAGTGTCCCATATAATAATAGATTAATAATATGTACGTTTGTCTGTTTAGCTTCACGGCTACTGTCCGTCTTCTCGTTGGGGGACAACTGAACGTGCACATGACCCCTCCGAGGGTCACGGTATGTATTTTACTTACGTACTTTTTTGTTTGTTACATTGATGATTTACTTGTTTTGTCTACCACTTGTAAATGTTGGTATTTGTGGTCAGGTGGTGATAATATCGGAGCAGCAAGCCCAATTGCTGCTGAAGAGTGAGTCCCCCGCGGGGCGCGGCAAGCAGCCGGTGGAGTGCGGAGACATCCTGAACAACAGCGGCTGTATGGAGTACCAGCCGGCCAGCCGGCAGCTGAGCGTCAGCTTCCGGTGAGTACTGTTCTAGAGGTCGCCAACACACACCGACATAGACCAGGAGCGAGGCCCCGCGGGGCGCGGCAAGCAAATGTGTGGAAATTTCACAAAATTTTTTGAGAAACCTTACTATCTTTTCAAAGAAATAGATTAAACTAGTGGCACAAATATAATGAAAATTGGCAGTTTCAATGGATCGGATATACCGTTTTTGAGTTATTGCAAAAACCGCGCTTCTCAAAAAAGGACGTAAGTGCCGTGAAGATACTCTTGGAAGGATTTTAAGACTTAGTAACTGTTTTTTTATTGTGTTATTATTTCACATAATATTAAACGCCATTTATTCCTTAATGGCTATCGTATGACCCCTATCTTGGGCGTGTCCGACACGCTCTTGGCCGGTTTTTTTATTTTATTGTTTATTATTATTTTATATTTTGAAATGTATAGCGCATTGGTATCAACTGTAATGCTGTATATTTTATAGGTAATATTTGCTACTTTATGTCTGAGAGTTTAACGCGTTTCTCCTCCAACAGTAACATGCAGCTGCGTAAGATTAAACGCGCCGAGAAGAAAGGGACAGAGAGCGTCATGGATGAGAAACTGACACTGCTCTTCCAGTCGGAGTTTAACGTCGGCGGCGGGGAACTGGTGTTCCAGGTAAGACATATTTTCTCTTTTCAAATTAGATATGTTTATTTTTTTTATTAATATGTGTATTTTAGTTTTGTGTATCGCATGTGTTTTATTAACAAAATCAATAAAATAAATAAATAAACAACAGTAAACATTAAAGAATATTTTTTTATTTCAACTAAATTATACTTTTACGCCGACTTGTTTTTTTTGTGCTGAGGACCTGGGTTCGATTCCCAGCGTTGGTCTCTTTTTCTGTGCCATCCATGTTTCAGTTTGTATTTCCGTTGATAATAATTGACTAACAACAAACAACAATTGTCCAGGTTTTGGACGCTGTCGCTGCCGGTGGTGGTGATAGTGCACGGCAACCAGGAGCCCCACGGGTTGGGCCACGGTCACGTGGGACAACGCGTTCAGCCCCGCCGGCCGCGTGCCCTTCCGCGTGCCCGACAAGGTAACACACACAGAATCCTACTTATATTATAAATGCGAAAGTTGTGTGTGTGTATGTTTGGTACGCTTTTTTATGTTTTTAAAGTACACAATAAATTAGTTTTATAGTTTTACTAATTATCTATTAATTTATGTAGTCTTATGTAGTTAGAAGAAGCCGTGGTGGCCTAGTGGTTTGGACCTATCGCCTCTCAAACAGAGGGTCGTGGTTCAACGCCCGCTCGCACCTCTGAGTTTTGTATCGAATTCATGTGCGGATTACATTTGAATTTACCACTAGCTTTGCGGTGAAGAAAAACATCGTGAGGAAACCACCGCGTGGGAACTATGGCCCAAGCCCTTTGTTCTGAGAGGAGGCCTGTGCCCAGCATACGTATATAGGCTGGGCCTGAGTAGTTAATGGTGTGTATGTCTTTTATAACGTCCGGGGGTCACCAACGGTGCTGGCTGAAAATCAGCGCTAGAGTGATTATTAACGCTTCAGCATTATGCTGAGCCAGTCTCCGATTCACAACCGCAATGACACATACTTTCCTACGTGTTGTCTATTTGTACTTGATACTATTGTTATGTCTTGTGTTGTGAATACATGTATTTTCTTTCTTTCTTTTCTTTTAGATAGCTGGACGTCTGGAATGACACATAAGCTACTTTTTTCCCGATATTCCCACTACATAGGGATAAAATCGTGAAATTTCAACCGCTGGGCTTAGAGTCATGAAATTTCGTACAGTTGTTCTTAACACGACCTCAATGAAGACCACGATATAAATTTTGGGTATTCCCAGGGGAATTTTGTAAAATCCGCGAATTTCAATTGTAACTACCAGATCGAATAGTTTACGCGTGCCAAGCCGCGAGTAAACTCTAGTATGTATCTATATACTGAGTCGTAGCTTTTTTTAACAGATGTAGTCTTGTCACGAGAGTTTGAAGTCCCTGAAGCATCTGATGGCGTCCCGTACAGTTGTAACATGCACCGTTGTCAGTGCGTAGGTTTTCTGATAATGCAATATACCTCTTCTAAAAGGGGAATATAGGGGGGGGGGGGATGAGGGGTATTTGGAGGACGCGTACAAAAGTCAAAATATCTTTATTCAATTTGGGCTATAACAAGCACTTATGAATGTCGAAATAATCTACCACCGGTTCGGAAAAACCTCTGTTGAGAAGAATCCGGCAAGTAACTCAACGAGGTGTATTTTTTTTAAACAAATTTACAGTATTATTAAATTATATCTATACACGTACGAGCAATAAGACGTTGGCTGTACCCAGCGTCAGCAAAAGCCAATAGCATCTAGCGGTTTTTTATTTAAATTAATACATAATTAATTTTATTTGTCAGATAAATGGTATGCCGTCTCCGTCTATTCGAACAAAACAGACTGAGACGGCATCACATTTATCCGTCAAATAAATTTAACCAATGGATGGTGATGCAGGCGGTAAATATTTGCAAACATTTCTTGTCGATAATAAATAAATAGCGACTTAAATGGATGGCCGGTTAAATGTGCCTCTGGTATATAAACAAGATGACCATGATGACGAGTGACCCTCTCCAACAGGTGACGTGGGGCCTGCTGGCGGAGACTCTGAGGATCAAGTTCCTCTCGGCGACCGGGGGGGACCTCACAGAGGACAACCTTCGATTCCTGGCCGAGAAGATTTTCAGGTGAGTGCGCTAGCCCTGTCAAAAGGAGGGGGAGGGACAGAATACGGTATTTGACAACTATTAAATTTGCCATATCCTAGGTAGCCGCTTTGGGCTCATAACTTCTAAATTGCATTTTACCTTTTTATCAATATTCCC
>NC_133501.1:8883751-8888455 GCF_025370935.1 Choristoneura fumiferana | reverse complement strand
AATAATTAACAACATTTATTATCTGTCACCTTATTCTTTATAATTTATAGAAAGATAGAAGATAGAAAGATAAACAAAATAAAAGTAAAAGCATTTTTAACCCCCGACGAAAAAGAGGTGTTATAAGTTTGACCGCTATGTGTGTCTGTGTGTCTGTGTGTCTGTGTGTCTGTATGTCTGTGTGTCTGTGTGTCTGTGTGTCTGTGTGTCTGTGTGTCTGTGTGTCTGTGTGTCTGTCTGTGGCACGTAGCTCTTAAACGGGTGGACCGATTTGAATGCGGTTTTTTTATTTGAAAGCTGGTTTTCTAGCGATGGATCTTAGACATGATTTATCAAAATCGGTTCAGCCGTTTCAAGACATCAGCTCTTTTGTTCGCTGCGGTAGGAATCTTAGACGCATAATGGATTACTTTACTTTCAAACATATTTGGGACCTCAAATTTTAAACACCATGTATGCTATATAGCTATGCAAGATTATGGAATTCTCGGCCTGATGCTGCAGCCAGGATATCCAGAACACTAGTAGGTACACTCTTAATAAAACTATAGCAGATATATCGTGTTTGAGTTCGTTTTGATCAGTATTTGATTCTACAAACAATGCAATGGTGGCAACAGGATGAGCTGATGCTGCAGCCAGGATATCCAGCACAATAGTACACTGTATAAAAATAATAGCACATATGTCGTGTTTGGAATCGTTTTGATCAGTAATTGATTCTACATACAATTCAGTGGTGGCAACACGACGAGCTGATGCTACAGCCAGGATATCCAGCACACCAGTATACTCTTGAAAAATAATAGCAGATATGTCGTGTTTGGATTCGTTTGATCAGTAATTGATTCTACATACAATGCAGTGGTGGCAACACGACGAGCTGATGCTACAGCCAGGATATCCAGCACACCAGTATACTCTTGAAAAAATAGTAGCAGATATGTCGTGTTTGGATTCGTTTTGATCAGTAATTGATTCTACATACAATGCAGTGGTGGCAACACGACGAGCTGATGCTGCAGCCAGGATATTCAGCACACCAGTATACTCTTGAAAAAATAATAGCAGATATGTCGTGTTTGGATTCGTTTTGATCAGTAATTGATTCTACATACAATGCAGTGGTGGCAACACGACGAGCTGATGCTGCAGCCAGGATATTCAGCACACCAGTATACTCTTGAAAAAATAATAGCAGATATGTCGTGTTTAATTCCTTTTGATCAGTATTTGATTCTACATACAATGCAATGGTGGTAACACGATGAGCTGATGCTGCAGCCAGGATATCCAGCACACTAGTACACTCTATAAAAAATAATAGCACATATGTCGTGTTTGGAATCGTTTTGATCAGTAATTGATTCTACATACAATTCAGTGGTGGCAACACGACGAGCTGATGCTACAGCCAGGATATCCAGCACACCAGTATACTCTTGAAAAAATAATAGCAGATATGTCGTGTTTGGATTCGTTTTGATCAGTAATTGATTCTACATACAATGCAGTGGTGGCAACACGACGAGCTGATGCTACAGCCAGGATATCCAGCACACCAGTATACTCTTGAAAAAATAGTAGCAGATATGTCGTGTTTGGATTCGTTTTGATCAGTAATTGATTCTACATACAATGCAGTGGTGGCAACACGGTGAGCTGATGCTGCAGCCAGGATATCCAGCACACTAGTACACTCTATAAAAAATAATAGCACATATGTCGTGTTTGGAATCGTTTTGATCAGTAATTGATTCTACATACAATGCAGTGGTGGCAATACGACGAGCTGATGTTATAGCCAGGATATCCAGCACACCAGTATACTCTTGAAAAAATAATAGCAGATATGTCGTGTTTAATTCCTTTTGATCAGTATTTGATTCTACATACAATGCAATGGTGGTAACACGATGAGCTGATGCTGCAGCCAGGATATCCAGCACACTAGTACACTCTATAAAAAATAATAGCACATATGTCGTGTTTGGAATCGTTTTGATCAGTAATTGATTCTACATACAATGCAGTGGTGGCAATACGACGAGCTGATGTTATAGCCAGGATATCCAGCACACCAGTATACTCTTGAAAAAATAATAGCAGATATGTCGTATTTGATTCCTTTTGATCAGTATTTGATTCTACATACAATGCAATGGTGGCAACAAGATGAGCTGATGCTGCAGCCAGGATAACCAACACACTAGTACAGTTTAAAAGATATACTTATATCAAAGTTTAAAAAACATGAAATAAAAACTTAAATTTAAAAATTTAAAAAACCCCCGACTTAAAAAACGCCAGCAAAATAAAATAAAAACGCCCGAAAAAACGCTGCTTGAAAAGACAATTAAAAAGTAAAAAATAATTATGCGCTACCTAGCTGTTGCCCGCGACTTCATCTGCGAAGAATTCGTTTATCTCTATCCCGCGGACTTGCTGATTGCCCGCAAGATTAGCCTAAGTTAATTTAGTATAAAGTATCTAGTAATATTTTTTTATCTAAGCGTTGTCGGTGTCGGGGACCGCTAAGGTTAACATGAAACTAAATATGTGTATTTTAAAGTATTAACCTTAGCGGTCCCCCGACACGGACAACGCTTAGATAAAAAAATATTACTAGATACTTTATACTAAATTAACTTAGGCTAATCTTGCGGGCATCAGCATAGTCCCCGCGGGATAGAGATAAACGAATTCTTCGCAGATGAAGTCGCGGGCAACAGCTAGGTAGCGCATAATTATTTTTTACTTTTTAATTGTCTTTTCAAGCAGCGTTTTTTTCGGGCGTTTTTATTTTATTTTTGCTGGTTAACATTTTAAGCCCAATATGAATAAATTAAAAATAAAATTTAAACCCGCCAATGACTATGCAGTGTTTAAACATCAATCCAATCATCCACAGCTTCCGGCACCGTGACAAACCAGCAAGTTCCAATCCACATCATCAACTCGGTGAACCCATCCCCACAATGTACACGTGGCCCCGACACAGAAGAACTTCATGGTGGAGACGAGACGGTGCTCCACAACATCCCGTACATGGGGGATGAAGTCCTGGACCAGGACGGTACTTTCATCGAGGAGCTCATTAAGAACTACGACGGGAAAGTGCATGGTACATTGGCTTGAATCATTCTGTTATTATTATGTTTGTGGACAAAATTGGACCAGACTTCATACCAACATCCTGATTGATTGTTTAGTAAAGATATGTAATACAAAAATAACTCTACCTGTCTTATCTGTGTGGAGATAGTTTGTAACACTGGGATGATGATAGGATAGTTTTTATCCCGGCAAATTACATAGTTACTGTAGAAGAGTGATTTATGAATCATTTGCAGACAGAGTCATGGGAAACAGCTAGTCTACAGTCAAAAAAACTGAATAACTGAATCATGTACCAGGGTGGAACCGTTTCATAACCAATTTTGCTATGATTTCTTTGGCATATGTATGGTATGTCAACATGACATTAGTAGCACAAAGATTCCACCCTGGTACATTTCTTTGACTATACCTAATACCTAAGTAGCGGTAGTAGTTCGTCCAAAAAAAATATCTTTGTAACTTACAGATTTTTATCTTGCCCTCCTGTAAAGATATATTTATGAACTTGTATTTAAATCTTATCTGTTATCAGAATGAGTTTTCAAACAATTTAAGTTATTAATAAATCAATACATTGGTTATTTGTTAAAACATAGGTAAAAAAATAATAATTTTAGTAACATTATGTTGTGAACATGAAATGAGACATAAATATCAAAGATGCATGTTTTGTTATAAACTATCTTAACTCTTCAACACATTTTACAAGCTGCAGTTAAATATTCTTTAACCCTTTGACCGCCACGGTCGTAAAACACTACAGCTGAAAAAAGTGCCATAGTGGCCATGTCGGCATTTCATGGTGCATATGGAACGATTTTCATTTTTTTTTTGGGAGTCAAAGGTTAATTGAAAAACATGCATTGTAAAAAAAAAAAAACATTTTATTCATGACATTTTACAAATTTTAAACAGAAAAAGATAGAAACAGGGACAAATCGTCATTTTTCAACTTAGGCTGGTCTGAGGCTCTTATTATTTCAGGGAACTTGGGGAACAGGGTTAAAGTTGATTAATTAATTATCTCTTTAAATAATATTAAATATATGATGACCCCGGATAACTCATGTCTTAAATCGAGTTTAGCTGACATGTTCTTTAAATAATATCCATCAAAAAGGGTCAAAATGTTCATTGATTGATTCATTGAATGTTACTGATTCAGAAAAGTGTTTTTTTTTCTTATTTTTGTTGAGGCTTTGAACACTCCAGGTTTATCATATCAGGGACATATCAAAGATGTGGTATATGCAAATGACTTGTCAGATGTTGGCTCTGAGAGCCAACAGTTGGCCTGGCCATTGAGCATGGAGCCGTTTTTTGAAATTGAAATGACATAAACATACAAGATAAAGATAAAGTAGATTTCTTCTTCTTTAACTTTAGAGTTATACTCTTGTTGTGGAGTATCTTCGACTCATTCCTCCATTGAGCCATCCTTATATAAAGTATTATAATGTTTATAAAGTAGATAGAATACTTTTTATTTTTATATTAGAACTGGTCTTGTTTTTCCACAAACAACACAAACAATAATACACATTGGTGTGTGGCGCACACATCTTTGCTTTATATTTAGGCAGA
>NC_133501.1:8853366-8875617 GCF_025370935.1 Choristoneura fumiferana | reverse complement strand
TTGCCAGGTGACAGTCTCCTGTCGACCCTGGTGACTCCACCTTCGTGATAGAGAAGCAGCCGCCCCAGGTCATGAAGACAAACACGCGGTGAGTCCAATGGTAGCTAACAGTGATGTTCGCGAATGTTTGCAGGTTTTTGACATTCGTATTCGCTTTTGCAAAATGTATGCCAATATTGCCAATATTTGGACAGCTCGTAACTGAAATGTAATAATAATAATGATTTTATTTTCCTACATTTGAATATTGACATTTAGAATGACATGAATGATTGATTTGGATTGTTTAGTGAAGGTTAATTTAATTTATATAATTTAATTGTAATTTGTTTGTTTTGTATTGTATTTTGTCATAATGGATCTTCCTAAATAACCAAATTTATTATTATTATTATCATATCACCGTACGAAAAAAAAACAATTCTTATTATTTTCATTTCGAAATATTATTGTAATTACTTAGCACAGTATATATCGCAATCAATATTTAAATTGCCACTTTTTGTTGTTTTCTAATCTTAGAAACTTTCGACAAGTGACCATTGATAGAATAATTTCGGATCCTTTTGGCAATGCCAAATCGGATCCTTTTGCAGGTGGTAGGACCATCTTGCTCGCTAATCCTGCCGTGAAGCACTGTTGTGTTTCGGCGTGGGAGTAAGACAGCCGGTGAAATTACTGGCACGTGAGGTATCCCATCTTAGCCTCTAGGTTGGCAACGCATCTGCAATCCCCTGGTGTTGCAGGTGTCTATGGGCGGTGGTTCTCTTACCATCAGGAGACCCACTTGCTGGTTTGCCATCCAGTCGAATAAAAAAAATAGTAGATTGTTCAACAAGGGACTAAAACAAGCCATAATGACACGAGACGTTTAGTCACCCGAGCATGGTTCGAGTGGCATTATGGTGGTTTAGTTTCGCGTTAAAAACTACTTTTCACTTTGAATGCGAGGAAAAAAAAAACAATGTTCTGTTCAAAATTACAATATTACTTTAAATACGTACGCTCGACTAATGGACAGGCCATCTGTTCAAAATTCAAATAGCAAAAAAAAATTGTTGCCCGGTTTTTTCCTATTCCTTATTTCCTATTTTTATTGTTTTTAAAGCTTGCATAATTAGACAACAGTTTCAAAATTTTAAACTATCTTAAAACTAATTGGACTATGCATAATAAAATGAATAAATTCTTAATATTATTAAATAGATTCATATTCGTAATCATTGATTGTTTCACGAAATTAAATCGTGTTTTTTTTTAGACATTTTTGTACAGTTGTCATTTTGAGGTTATTTCCACGGCTAAAAATCCTCGATTCACAAACACTGTGTTGACTGTTTATGGGTTTCCAACGTAAATTAAAAAAAAAAAACTTTAATCCCTAGAGAATAAAAAGGAGCTTTAGTCCCGATATGCAGAGACTAAAGTAACATTTTAAGAGCATGAGAAGTGAAAAATTATATTTGTTAAATCACTAATATTTAGCTGGAAAGAGATTTTAAGTATAGTTAGTAAGTATAATTTTTCGGAGGAGCACCAATGTTGGTCAGTTAGATATAAGAAACTACCTAAACATAATTATATGTGACGACTGGATGGCCAAGTGGTTAGAGAACCTGCTTGCAGCTTGAGGTCCCGGGTTCGATTCCCGGCCGGGGCAGATATTTGTATGAGTATACGAATGTTTGTTCTCGGGTCTTGGATGTTTAATATGTATTTAAGTATGTATTTATCTACATTAGTATGTTTATCCGTTGCCTAGTATCCATAGTACAAGCTTTGCTTAGTTTGGGACTAGGTCAATTGGTGTCAAGTGTCCCATAATATAATAATAGATTAATAATATGTACGTTTGTCTGTTTAGCTTCACGGCTACTGTCCGTCTTCTCGTTGGGGGACAACTGAACGTGCACATGACCCCTCCGAGGGTCACGGTATGTATTTTACTTACGTACTTTTTTGTTTGTTACATTGATGATTTACTTGTTTTGTCTACCACTTGTAAATGTTGGTATTTGTGGTCAGGTGGTGATAATATCGGAGCAGCAAGCCCAATTGCTGCTGAAGAGTGAGTCCCCCGCGGGGCGCGGCAAGCAGCCGGTGGAGTGCGGAGACATCCTGAACAACAGCGGCTGCATGGAGTACCAGCCGGCCAGCCGGCAGCTGAGCGTCAGCTTCCGGTGAGTACTGTTCTAGAGGTCGCCAACACACACCGACATAGACCAGGAGCGAGGCCCCGCGGGGCGCGGCAAGCAGCCGGTGGAAATCTTCACTTAATCAAAAAGTTTTTGAGAAACCTTACTATCTTTTCGAAAGAGCTGTCGAACTATGTGCCACAAATAGATGGAAAATTGGTTTCAACATGATCGGATATACCGTTTTTGAGTTATTGCCGAAAAACTGCGCTTCTCAACAAAAGGACGTAAGTGCCGTGAAGATACGCTCTTTTTCCGGTAATAGATTTTATGACTGTAGTAACGCACATAATATTACTTGTTTTTTTTTTTCGTAATGGCTACGGAACCCTATCTTGGGCGTGTCCGACACGCTCTTGGCCGATTTTGTATTTTATTGTTTTTTATCCTACTAATATTATAAATGTGAAAGTTTGTGAGTGAGTGAGTATGTATACTTTTCATGCTAATAACGGCTGGACGAATTTGGATGACTTTTGCGCAAAAAGTTAGATTAAACCTGGGATAACATAGAAATGGAAAACATAGGATACTGTTTATCCCGGTATTCCCACGGGATAGGAATAAAATCTCTAAATAACAACCGCTGGGCTTAGAGTCATGAAATTTGGCACGAGTGTTTTATTTTAACGTCACTGAAAACCACGATGTAATTTTGGGAATTCCCACGAGAATTTAATAAAATCCCGGAATTTCAATTCAACTGCTGTTAATGATTTACGCGTGCGAAGCCGCGGGTAAACGCTAGTTATTTCATATTTTGGAATTTATAGCGCATTGTTTAAACTGTAATGCTGTATATTTTATAGCTAATATTTGCTACTTTATGTCTGAGAGTTTATGTTCCGCAACAGTAACATGCAGCTGCGTAAGATTAAACGCGCCGAGAAGAAAGGGACAGAGAGCGTCATGGATGAGAAACTGACGCTGCTCTTCCAGTCGGAGTTTAACGTCGGCGGCGGGGAACTGGTGTTCCAGGTCAGACATATTTTCTCTTTTCAAATTAGATATGTTTACTTTTTTTTATTAATATGTGTGTTTTGGTTTTGTACTGTATAGCTCGCATGTGTTTTATTAACAAAATCCATCAATAAAATAAATAAATAATCAACAGTAACATTAAAAATTAAGATTTGTTTTTTCAACTAAATTTATTACTTTTACGCCGACTTTTGTTTTTTTTTGTGCTGAGGACCTGGGTTCGATTCCCAGCGTTGGTCTCTTTTCTGTGCCATCCATGTTTCAGTTTGTATTTTAGTTGATAATAATTGACTAACAACAAACAACAATTGTCCAGGTTTGGACGCTGTCGCTGCCGGTGGTGGTGATAGTGCACGGCAACCAGGAGCCCCACGGGTGGGCCACGGTCACGTGGGACAACGCGTTCAGCCCGGCCGGCCGCGTGCCCTTCGCGGTGCCCGACAAGGTAACACACACACAGAATCCTACTTATATTATGAATGCGAAAGTTTGTGTGTGTGTATGTTTGGTACGTTTTTTTATGTTTTTAAAGTCACACAATAAGTTAGTTTTATAGTTTACTAATTATCTATTAATTTATGTAGTCTTATGTAGTTAGAGAAGCCGTGGTGGCCTAGTGGTTTGACCTATCGCCTCTCAAACAGAGGGTCGTGGGTTCAAACCCCCGCTCGCACCTCTGAGTTTTTCGAAATTCATGTGCGGAATTACATTTGAAATTTACCACTAGCTTTGCGGTGAAGGAAAACATCGTGAGGAAACCACCGCGTGGGAACTATGGCCCAAGCCCTATTGTTCTGAGAGGAGGCCTGTGCCCAGCAGTGGGACGTATATAGGCTGGGATGATGTAGTTAATGGTGTGTATGTCTTTATAACGGTCCGGGGGTCACCAACGGTGCTGGCTGAAAATCAGCGCTAGAGTGATTATTAACGCTTCAGCATTATGCTGAGCCAGTGTCCGATTCACAACCGCAATGACACATACTTTCCTACGTGTTGTCTATTTGTACTTGATACTATTGTTATGTCTTGTGTTGTGAATACATGTATTTTCTTTCTTTCTTTTCTTTTAGATAGCTGGACGTCTGGAATGACACATAAGCTACTTTTTTCCCGATATTCCCACTACATAGGGATAAAATCGTGAAATTTCAACCGCTGGGCTTAGAGTCATGAAGTTTCGTTACAGTTGTTTCTTAACACAACCTCAATGAAGACCACGATATAAATTTTGGGTATTCCCAGGGAATTTTGTAAAATCCGCGAATTTCAATTGTAACTACCAGATCGAATAGTTTACGCGTGCCAAGCCGCGAGTAAACTCTAGTATGTATATATTATACTGAGTCGTAGCTTTTTTTAACAGATGTAGTCGTGTCACGGGTGTTTGAATCCCTGAAGCATCTGATGGCGTCCCGTACAGTAACATGCACCGTTGTCAGTGCGTAGGTTTTCTGATCTGCAATATACCTCTTCTAAAAGGGAATATAGGGGGGGGGGTGAGTATTTGGAGGACGCGTACAAAAGTCAAAAGTCAAAATATCTTTATTCAATTTGGGCTATAACAAGCACTTATGAATGTCGAAAAAATCTACCACCGGTTCGGAAAAACCTCTGTTGAGAAGAATCCGGCAAGTAACTCAACGAGGTATATTTTTTTTAAACAAATTTACAGTATTATTAAATTATATCTATACACGTACGAGCAATAAGACGTTGGCTGTACCCAGCGTCAGCAAAAGCCAATAGCATCTAGCGGTTTTTTATTTAAATTAATACATAATTAATTTTATTTGTCAGATAAATGGTATGCCGTCTCCGTCTATTCGAACAAAACAGACAGAGACGGCATCACATTTATCCGTCAAATAAATTTAACCAATGGATGGTGACGCAGGCGGTAAATATTGCAAACATTTTTGTCGATAATAAATGAATAGCGACTTAAATGGATGGCCGGTTAAATGTGCCTCTGGTATATAAACAAGATGACCATGATGACGAGTGACCCTCTCCAACAGGTGACGTGGGGCCTGCTGGCGGAGACTCTGAGGATCAAGTTCCTCTCGGCGACCGGGGGGGACCTCACAGAGGACAACCTTCGATTCCTGGCCGAGAAGATTTTCAGGTGAGTGCGCTAGCCCGGTCAAAAGGAGGGGGAGGGACAGAATACGGTATTTGACAACTATTAAATTTGTCATATCCTATGTAGCCGCTTTGGGCTCATAACTTCTAAATTGCATTTTACCTTTTTATCAATATTCCTAGATCTCAAAACTTCTTGGTCTCAAAATACCAAAATTGCAGAATGCCTAATTTTGTTTTCTTATAACACCGGAATCTTAATATGGCTGAATTTCAAAATACCTTAGTCTCATAATACTTAAAACTTCAAATCACTTTCATGGCAAAACAACATTTGCCTTAAAACAAAAATTAGGCATTTTGCCTTTCGGGTGTTTTCGGTTTGAGTTGTTTTAATTTTTGTAATTTCTGTCATTCGGTATTTGAATGAATTGTGCATTTCAATCTTTAGGTATTTAGAGAATATGACATTTTAAATCAAAGTCATAATTAATTTCGTTCATTTTAATACAAGAGACAATTTACCTACCCACCGTGTCTCTGTCAACCTCGACACTGGCAGAATCATCAAGAAATTGATGGAGCCACTTTTCCTAAATTTGAATTGAATTGAATTGACATTTTAGGTATTATGAGTCCATGGTAATTTGAAAATTAGGGGTATTAGTGAATAAGGTATTATGAAATTTAGTTGTTTTAAGCCCAAAGCATGAAGCCTATGTCACTCTCTGGCCCATGAACTATACTGAGCGGCAAAAGTGCCCTCAGATGTATTCAGTTATAGGTAATTTTGTATGAAGAGTGGGCCAAATTTTGTGCCTCAGTATATCTCTATGCCATAAATCACGTCGATCCGTCGCTCCGACAGACATACAAACACGCACACTTTTGCATTATGGATTTGTCCACAGGACGAATCTTCCAATGAACCAGATGGAGTTAAACAACATGGCTGTATCGTGGAGCCAGTTCTGCAAGGACGCTCTCCCCGAGAGGAACTTCACCTTCTGGGAGTGGTTCTACATGGTGGTCAAGGTCACCCGCGACTATCTGCGCACGCTGTGGTGCGACCGGTGAGTGGGGGGGGGGGGCACTGCTTCCTAACTAGAAGTATCGATCCCGGCTCTTTTTTACAATCCCGGGATTTCGGTATTGTTTTCATGCAATCCCGGTATAGCCCCGGGATTGGAGTGGTAATGAAAAAAATTTCATTACGTAATTTAGTTACTATTTAACAGCCTTATTCATAAAAAATCCTTAATTGAGGTTAGATCGGTCTGTTACTTAGCAGACTGATTAAGCTTGTTAGACGGTTGTCAAGAAGTATGATTCATAAACGCTTGCTAGTTGTTGAGCTGCTGATAGACGGATCAGACGCGTTATGTTGGCCATCTTGAAAATCAAAGACAAAAAATGGCCTCATCCATAATTTAAAAAAAATTTATTGATCAGGCGTTACTTTGCGGAGGACCATATCAGTTCATTAAAAAAAATGACAGCAGTGACAGCAAATTAGCAGAAAAAAAAAAGGAGATGTTTGTTTTCCCGCCATTTCCGAACCGCATGTTTATGTTAATCATCCTATTTTTTAAAAATATTTATTGTTAGTAAAGTAGCAGTAATAAATACCTAATTTAGAGGATTTTTAAATACAAATACCTGAAAATAAATTTTCCTATTTTTTTTTTAATCTTTGCGTAACCCTCCCTTCACTAAAAATATCTTCGGTATGGTTTTTTGCTCTTGTCAAAGTCAGCTGTTCAAACTTGTGGCGGCCATTTTTAGACTTAGCAGGGAGATAAACGAGGGTCTACGGTCCTCTAACTTTAGCAGAGCCTTGATCGACTGATTAGCGCTAACAGACGTTTATGAATCATGTTTTTTAGCATCGGGCCTTCAAGGAGGCTCTAACTTTTTGTGAATAAGGCTGTAAGTCTTTAAAAACTGTGTTTTAAACAAAATTAGATATTTCTCTAACTTCTCTTCAAATAAATGAACTACATATTTCTGTTTATAATATAGCAAAAAAACAACTTTATAACAAACACGTTATTCTAAAGAGATCGAAGTGAATGACCAGTCATTTTATGACTATTATTATTATTGCGAAAATAAAAACTAAGAGATAATAATGCATCCAACGTTTCATCTCCCAGCCTACTTCTCAGTTTATTGCATAGATATGCAGAAGCTGAAAAAGTTCTTTCGGGCTCGAAGGATGTTGGAGGAATCGTCAATAAAAATTCAAGTAAAGTGCGTTTCGTCCTACGTTAAATTTTTTTAAAGATTTATTTAATTTTTTTATTTATCCTGAAAATCTCGGGATTCGTTAAAATTAATCCCGAAAATTTTGGGACCAAAATATGACCGGGATCCCGGGATCCCGGGATCGAATCCTCTATTCGTAACACTGACGAAAACACTAGTGTCATAAACACTCGCCACCCTTGGTGCATAAGTCAAGTGTGTTGATACAACGCTATAGATAATTTATTTAATCAGGCATTACTTTGCGGAGGTCCATATCAATGAACTCAAAGAATTTCCACCTGTTAGAACACACACAAATCCATCTATCACCACCACCACACTTCACTGACGCGTTTCGAACTCAACCAGAGCTCGTATTCAGAGCAACACAACCGTACACCATGCTACCAAATGTTAGTCAGGTTCTCTAACCCCTTGGCCATTCGGTTGTCAAAACTAAAACTCAAAACTAATGTTAAAAACACTCAATACTCAATAGTTACTTGATTGCTGTTCCACAATGTATGTTTGCATGTATTAAATGTTCTAATTTATTTCCAGCCTTATAATGGGCTTCATCCAGAAGAAGCAAGCCGAAGACATGCTATCAAAATGCGCACCCGGCACCTTTCTGCTTCGCTTCAGCGACTCCGAGCTCGGTGGCATAACAATCGCCTGGGCTGGAGGTTAGTACCACCGGTGGGCAAGAAGTGGGCACATGGTTAGGCTTGAGTTTAGGTAAAGAAGACACGGGCCGAGTGTGGGCAGGTTCCCACTGTGCCCACTTTGAGCTGATCTCTTAGACATATGCCCACTGTTATGGTTTCGGAAAATGTTAAGCTGTGTCAAACCGAGCCTGTGCCCACTGTTTTAATACAACATAACACAATACTTCACAGTAATAATAACAAATGATATGATGTGATTCTTGTGATCTGTTAACATATTTATTTTTTAATTTTAACGATGAAACTCGTGTAATATTTTCGTTTGATTATTTAGAAATTTAAAAAAATATTTTTGGGTGCTCTATCGTTTGACCGAATTTTATATTTCATAATGTATCGTTTTCCGTAATTTTTATTTGTCATAAAGTAAATTTATTTCTGAAACAGTATTTTCTTCAGAATTGATATTAAAGTAAGTTAATGTAACCAATGCATTTTATAAGATGACATTTTATAAAATCCTGTATACAGTACGGTTCTAATATTCTATGGCAAACGTTGTTATGGCAAGTGTAATTATGACAATTGAAACGTCAAACAGACCTCACGATACTAACGCCATCTAGCAATATTTCGCCTGTCGAAAAACGCTCATTATTTTGTTTCTGTGTCACCCTCCGCCTGACCCCTCTCCCGCCCTCATCCTTAAATGTGACGTAATTAATATGGATGACTCCTGAGTGGTGATATATTTTTGTTGTATGCTTCTCCCCCAGACGGCCAAGAAGTGTTCAGCCTGCAGCCGTTCACGTCACGAGACCTGATGCTGCGCTCGCTGGCCGACCGGGTCGCTGACCTCACACAGCTACAGTACTTGTACCCTAATATCGGCAAGGACGACGTCTTCTCCAAGTACTATACCAAGCACGGTCAGTCCCACCGCTTAGTGCATGCCCACTATGCCCAATGTGACTAGAGTAGGGTGTGTCTACAATAAGGCTTGGGCTGTGTTTTAGACACCAAGCACGGACAGTCCCACCGCTGGGCACACGCCCACTATGCCCAATGTGCCTACAGTCCCACCGCTGGGCGCACGCCCACTATGCCCAATATGTCTATAATAGTAATAAGAATAAATCCATTTATTTCGGACAACTTACTTGTAGTCGCACTGCTGGGCACATTCACAATGCGTCTACACGCCCACTATGCCCCATCTGTCTACAATAACTGTAAACAACTGTAAGCCTGACTTTGTATTGAATAAGGCTTGGGCTGTGTTTTAGACACCAAGCACGGCCAGTCCCACTATTGGGCACACGCAGTCCCACTATTGGGCCAATGTGTCTAGAATATTGCAAAATTATACTATAACTAGCTTTTACGACCCATTTTTTCGTGTTTTGACTGTGTTTCGCAAGATTTAAATATAGGATAAAGACAGATTAGGCTGGGCGCTGACGAGTCAGTGTGTTAGGTCCTCTCTTTCTATATAATAGATTCAAGTTGAGTTCGTTCTTTCAGAGAACGAGATGTTGAAGAATGGCTACGTGAAACCCGTCCTGGTGACGACTCTGCCCCCTTACATGTCTCCGTCGCCGTACGCGCACTCGCCCGACTCTCAGCGGAACACGCCCAGCGTGCAGAGCAGGTCAGTACCATACCGGTATCATACCGGCTATAACGCATATATACCGGTATCATACCGTTACACAACGAGCGTCTTCCAGCTATACCGCATATATACCGGTATCATACCGTTACTGTACCGTTATACAACCCCAGTAACAAATATGGTAAATTTATAAGCGTTACTCTGTACCGTTACACAACGAGCGTTGTCCAAGGACAACACTTGTGTCTTTTTAAAAGCAAACTGATTAAGAACTCTTATTCAAAGTCCAGATAAATTAATTTTATTGCTTACATTGGAAAATCTCCTTATACCTGTTTTCTGTACTGCTTACTATGTGTTGGTGTTCAATAAAGCGTTATTGTATTGTATTGTTTTAATGTAGAAAGAGTAAAACTAGACTTCAATTTTATTTAAGGCGCTCTTTATCCTAACGCCCAGAGGCCTTTATAAAGGACTTATTGTCATTTGAACATCAAACTCTATCATAAATGACATAAAGTTTGAAGTCGATATATCAAAAATTTGAGTAGGGCGTTAGGAGGTTCAAATATTCCTACGTCACTTACTTTTTCATCTATTTGTATTCCTCTGCCTTAGCATACTAATACCGGTACTAAGGTAAACTGGTACCGAAACGTAACGGTACGGTATCATACCATTATCGGTAATATTTTTACCGTTTACTATTGTTTGTCTGGTCAATGCTATATGAACTAACGGAATGATACCCGAAATGGGTCATGTCATGACATATGTCGTGGTATTTATCAATTAGGGTTTCTTTGACAACCTAGATGGCGCTAGTGTCGCGAGGTGCGTTTGACAACTTTGACATTTGCGTCACGTTTGTGGTTGGTTAAAAACTTAAGCCAATCGCAAGCAAGACTGTAACGTCAAAGACCTCGATACTAACGCCATCTAGCGATATTTCTCCTGTCAAGATACCCTCTCAGTACCTAAAAAACCCTCGTCTCATGCGTTTCGTAATATTTTATTTTTTTATTTTCTTTTTAGGTACATGCTTGATTTTTAGATGAAACGAGCTTCGAACAACAGTTAATTCGCTAGTTTTTAATCGTTACTTTAGTATTTTTTTTATATTTTTATTTTAATAGTCACATCCATTTTCTTTTCGCTGGCATTAGTTGTGCTTAATTTTTTTTTTTTACAAAAAGTGCTTCCTGCCAAATTACGGATAAGACTTGTAGGTTTAAGTTATTATTTAAGTTGATTATTTAATTTCACGGATTCAATTGTTCCATAAATTTCCATGACAAACGAAACTAATTTATTTCTGGTTGTGGTTTAATAAATGTTCCAACTGTGACTACTTAACCATGTTTGATGTGTTATAATATTGTACAGTCACCAGCGTTAACATCTGCCACAGCGGAGCGTGCAGAAATATCTGACACGTCCTTCCGGCCCTAGAAATAGAGTCGTATCAGATGTTTATGCACGCTTGTTGTGTCAGATATTGGCGCTGGTGACTGTACCGCGTGTGGCCTGTGACCCGAGCAAACAACTACAACATAGATCTTCCTCGTCAAACTGAACAACATTAGTTCAGTGACTTTTGAAAATAATGGAGTCTGAATTTCCCTTTTTACATACAAATTACATAATGCTATCAATGTATGCCATCCTAGAACCAACTGATGTCGCCTGTCATGCTACGAATATCAAGCATTTTGCTATACATTGTTTCTTCAAACAAACTTAAAAGTTTAATAAAAATGAAAAAACGAATAGTTTTGAAAAGTCGCTGAACTAGCGTTGTTCAGTTTGAGGAGTATGATCTATGTTTAAATTATTTGCTCATATTACAGGCCACGTCCGTATAAGAACAAAGGTTGAAACTGAAACTTCTTGTCTCTAGCCTACTTACTTATAATACACATATGTTTTGTTACATTTATACCAAAAAATATAAAAAGTAAATATCCATAACTGATAGTGATCTTGAAAAATGTAATACTTGCGTAAATTCAATTAAATTCGGATGGATCGAATTTAATCAAATTTCAAATTATTAAACTTTTTTATATCCCAGTGCATTAATCGCGTAATTATATATCCTCTTAAGTCCTCGCGTACTTTATAAAGGGCCGATTAACACTAAGAATAACGGCCGAATGTACTTTATAAAGTACAAATTGTTGATTGAATAAAGAATTCTGAGATTTTTGAAATAATATCTAAAATAACAAAGCAGGTCAACCACGTCTAGGTCTTAAGCGCTAAGTTTGGTAAAAAATGTCAGGACTCTGGAGGATATAATAGCCGAAGTTTCACTTTGAACTTTCATAGTTTTTATAATAATACTATAAACACATAAATCAATAGTCTGGTGAAATATAAATGTAATGGGGGTAAGTACAACGTTCTGAGGCCTTCTCGTCTAACGCAGATACGATTACAATCGTTATCACTAGTTCTTTTTGTCACACGCTATGGAATAAGGATAGAAAGAGACGGTGAATGTGATTCCAAGCGTCTTAGTGTTACATAATACGGCCACGGGATGATGTTAAAGCCAATCCAGGCTACTTATATAAAAGCTTATATTATTGTTTTTATAATCATTTATTTTAATATGTTTTTTCAGTGTAATTACAAATGTAACGCAAACGTCAAAGTTTGATGCTGGCAGCAACAGTCTGCCACAGAAACTGTCATTGCATTAGAAAGAAATGAGACACATCACTTCTATTTATCTAATATGTATATTTTTTTTATTTCATATTATTTTCTTTCTTACACACCTGCACGCAGGAGGGCTATTTTTAAATTTTTTAAAAAGCCAGGCTCACACTATCTTTAATTATGAAGTCAATACACCCGTTTAAAGCCAGCAGAACTGATGTAATTGCTTCCATTACACAAATATTTATATGGATATATGTAAGACATATTTATCCGTTATTAATGTCTAAAATATATATATTTGCTTCTAGCTGTGGTGCTACTATTCTACAGCTGTAAGGAGGGAGGAATATATTTTATGTGCAATAAGTTTTTTGATATCTTTATTAGTTGTTTATTGTGGTATACATGATACGCAATTCAGATGAACGTAATACTAATTATTTTCACTACTATTTGAACAGTCTGTAATGTCCGGTAATAATTTGGACATGAATCCAAAATTAATTAAATAAATAATCAATTAATTAATTAAAAAGTTTTTCAAGTAATTATTACTTCTGAGATTAAATTTTTATTCCTAGTAAATAAATAACAAAGATTTCTTATTATGCAGATTTATTAATGAAAATATATAAAAAAAATATTACCCCGAAATCAATGCTTGAAAGCGTGTATTGATATAACCATATCAAAATCATAACTACTTTTTTCAAAAATGTTACGTTTTCAGTATTAAAAACATTCTCAAAATTAGTGCCGTCTGACTTAAAAGCATTTATTTTGTGTGTAGATAGTAAAAAGCAGTATTTCTAATTTTAAATCTAAATTGATACGTTTGGTGTTAAAGAGACCAAATAAATAAAGAAGGAAAAAAAGTTTAGTTTTTAAACGATGATGTGTAATTTTATTAATTACTTGATCCAGTGTTTGGAGATTTTAAATTGGATGTCGGTTTTGAAAATATTCAATCAATGTGATCGTAAATTAATATTTACAATCCTTTGTGAATGATGGTATTCAAAACCATTATATTAGGATCGTTTTTCATAAATATGGTCAATTCTATGTCAATTTATAATTGAAATAAAAACAGTAGAATTGCAGTCGAATTTATAGACTTATTAAAATATTATATTACCCACTATTTTGAAATTATAAATAGACAAATACATGGAAAAATGAACATCTTTGATAAGAATATCATCAATATATAACATGAAAGGTTCATTTGAGTCATACTGACCAGTTATATAAAACAAAACATATCAGTTTACATTTAATGTGAATCGGAATATTGATGACAACCGATTTATTAAATTAAATGTAACTACATACGACGTAAGATATTGTGGACGTATACGATCTCAGATGTATAAGTAGAATGCGTCTTAAAAACGAAACTTCTGCGGGTTTAAATCCCAGCAATCACATTTTTTTTCTATGTAATTGTTAACATATGGGACTGATGGTAAGATAAGTAAAGAATGCTTGGCATTTTTAAGGAAAGATGGTATATTTATGGATGAATGTTTGAAATTGATATATTATGGTGTAAAACCGCTATTTTAATGTTATGTGTGTACCGATTTATTTTTTATGAATAAACGTGAAAAATTTACGCGTAGAAAGTTGACTTGTATTTTTGGGTCATCAAAAATAAGTTTTCGAAATGCACAATGCTTACAAATGTTATTTTTAACAATTATAGTACGTTTATCAGCTCAAAATGTATGACAGAAGACATATAGTATAGCCGAAGGTAACACATCTAACAAGTAAAAACAACATAGGTACAAATAATCTCAGGAGCAGTTGTTCGCTCTTCATGCGAACTTGTACTCAAATAACCGTTAATTTTGCTCGTCAATAAAGTAATGATCGGTTGCTAGAACGCTACAACCGTCTCCTTCTAACGTTAGCGTTGAAACGAGATGGTATTTTGAACATGTCTGGTCTGTATTGAAAAAAATAAAAAGGTACATGAGAATGCATATATGTGACAATAAATTGGTAAATTCACGCACATACACTAGTTTTTGTGAATTCATCAAATAATTTAACTACATATTTTTATATACTATCTTTTGTATTGTTGGCAGAAGGGTTCGCCCAAGTTTTGAAGTACATAAATCTAAACATACGTACTTTCATATAATTTTATGAATAAAATTTGATGTTGTATTTTATACACCACTATTATGGCTTGCACGAGTTCTTTATCATGTATGTTATACATAAAAATGTTTTCATTGCCATACAATGAAACATACATGGATGTTATACATTAGACCCCTCCTGTACGTGTAAAATGTCTTTATGTATGTATGTTAAATGTATGTTTAAAATTAAACGAGTAATTAATTTTAGGAGGAGGGACCGGAATCGCTATATAAAGGTCTCACGGTTAAATCATTTGATATCGTTAACCGGTTATAATAACGGTATGGTGTCATACCGGTATATGTATACCGTTATTTTTCGGTTATAGTCGACCAAGAAATCGGTTTACTACCCTAAGGTCATAAGGTCATTTGTAGCGCATAAAACGCCAAAGCCTACTTTCACTCACAAGTCAATATGACGATCAGCCTTATTGATTTATATCTGAAGTAGGAACTGTTATTAAAATTGGTGAAGCACTTTCTTGGTCGACCATGCATAATTTTATGTTAACGCACGTAAAAAAATGGGGATACAACTTTTTTTTATTATTGCTAAGTATTTGTAAGCGATGGCTATATTTTCTTCTTCATATATTGTTACTTATTTACACTTTTACTATTACATACGATTGGCATGTTTTTATACACTATTATATACGTAAATGTTTAATAATCAGACCAATTTTCAGTATACCTAGTTGAAGTTGATATTTATTGCTAGAAACTAAATGGACCTAATAATAAAGCTTTGAAAATATAAATATATATTACAAACCGTCCTGGCATTTAAAAAGAATAGCATTTATTTATTAATTTTCTAATAAAAATACATTACGTTCATGTAATATTTTCTACATTAAATTACGACAAATATCGGTATACTAAATGAAAACTAAGTATACAATTGCACAATTTATATAAGTGTTAAATGTTTCATGAAATTATTCACATATATTACAATAGAATAGAATATGTCTTAGAATAGGATGTTGTAAAAAAGGTTTACTATCATTTGGCAAACGTTTAATAAATGATAATTTCACAAACAACGTTTCGCAAACTATTCATTTCACCACCACTTCATATCACAAATTATCATATGATAAATCATCATTTAAAAAATATCCATTACCCAAACAACTCATTTTTCAAACTAGTTATTTCACAAAACATCAATTTATAAATGATTAGATATTTGACAAACTATTTACATAACATAGTCAAAATACCAATACCACGCACAGGACTTATCACGCTAACACACACGAGTAATATTTACCTCGACGTTTCGGCAACATTACAGTGGCCGTGGTCGAGTAGTGTGTGTTAACTGTTAGCGTGATAAGTCCTGTGCGTGGTATTTTGACTATGAGTGAAAATCACGAAAGTTTAAGACATTATATTTACATAACATTAAACATGTTATGTAAATATTGGTAGGATTTGATTCTCTTGGCTCGTTTTTGTTTTGCATTCCTTAAGGTCGCGGTTCTTATCTTATCTAACCTACTGTACTGGCAGCAGTTCGTTTTTCTTACGGTCTCACTCTCAGTTCTAACTTAACCTAACCTTCTTCTTAACCAAGTCAACCTGAGCTACAGGCATCTCTAATTAATCTTAATAGTGTCTACCAAATGATGTATTTTATTTAACGTTTTTTTGCCAAACGTTGATTTGACAAACGTGGTTTTGCCAAATGACGAAAATAATAAATGAATAGTTTGCCAAATAATCATTTGTGCGTGATGGTTTGTCAAATAAAGAGTTAGTGAAATGTGGTGTTATAAAACGATTAATTTGTGAAACAAAAGTTTTCGAAACGTTTGTTAAATGAATATTTGTTGAAACGTTTGTTGCCAAATGATTGGATACCTGTAAAAAATTATCAACATGAACCAACTCTGTCTGGCTTCCTCTCTCCCGCTCCCTCATTTGCCTGTGGGAATATGCGTCCAAAGAGCCGAGTGTCCACTTAAATAGCAAAAAAATAGCTGTTTCCTCACATCATACCAGGTGGTAGGACCTTGTGCAAGGTCCGCCCGGATTGCTACCACCATCTTGCTCGCTAATCCTGCCGTGAACCAGCAGTGCTTGCACTGTTGTGTTTCGGCGTGGAGAGTAAGACAGCCGGTGAAATTACTGGCACTGAAGGTATCCCATCTTAGGCCTCTAGGATGGCGACGCGTCTGCAATACCCCTGGTGTTGCAGATGTTTATGGGCGGTGGTGATCTCTTACCATCAGGAGACCCACTGCTCGTTTGCCATCCAGTCGAATATAAAAAAATACAGTTTTAAATAATTTATTGAATCAGGCGTTACTTTGCGGAGGTCCATATCAATGAACTAAAATATTTTTTTTGCTCACCCGCGACCTTACGATAGCTAAGTTTATGCAAGATATGCGTGTTCATGCAGTCCCTCCACCTCCACACTGTAAGAACACACACAAATCACACAAACCCGTCTATCGCCACCACCACTGACGCGTTTCGAACTCAAACAGAGCTCATCTTCAGAGCAACACAACCGTACATCATGCTACCAGATGTTAGACTTACATCATACACATGTTATTGTTGTTTACTTTTTGTCTAACAACTGTTAGCATGGTGTATGGTTGTGTTGTTGATGATGAAACTTATATCAAGACTAGCTTTTGCCCGCGGCTTCGCCCGCGTGGAATTCCGTTATCGCGCGCTGTTCCCTCGGGAACTTCATTTTTCCGGGATAAAAAGTAGCCTATGTCACTCTCTGGCCCATAAACTATATCCATGCCAAAAATCACGTCGATCCGTCGCTCCGTTACGGCGTGAAAGACGGACAAACATACACACAAACACACTTGCGCATTTATAATATTAGTGCGGATTTGTGGAAATTCCTACGAGATAAAGAAATAACCTGATTTATAAATTCAATTTAACACGACCCTATCTCCGTAACTATTAGTTTTCAAATGTGGCACACAGGTAGGGAGACAAGAGAGACAGACATATATCAGACCATACAGTATACGGATGATTGTTGAACCCTATTGGGGCCCTTTAGGACACTTTTTCAGTCCTTTTGACTAATAGTTTGTAAATTATCGTAACTGTAACTAATTGATGTTTTAAATTTATGGATATTGATGTTTGAAATAGTTTTAAGTAGGTAATATGTTTAATAGAAATAATTATTGACAGTTTTCTTTTAAACCTTTGCATATTACTTTAGATCTCTTTCCGTTACGCTATAAACGGCCGTATCTATATAATTCTGTTAGTAGAGCCCTTGCTTCTAAGTAAAATGTACGGAGCGTGGGGTCATTTTATATTCGTTGGTTGGGATCCCTTTTTTTATTGTTGTAGCGGCAAAAGTAATACATAATACCGTCGGATAATGTAGCTACATTAATAAGGTTCTGTTGGTCCCACTCTTGCTACGGAACCCTAAAAATCGTTAGTTTATGATTTTTTTTATTCATTCGCAATAAATACATATGTAAGCTCCTTTTTTTTTTCAAGGTTTAGTGGCAACCAAAATTAAGATACAATTAATAATATAAATAAGATTCATAATGGCATTAATGATTCTGGTTTTTATTTTTTTTATTAATCAGGTTGCTAATTTAATTTTCAAACTAAGTACATAAAGTGTTTAATATTAAGATTAATATAAATTTCAATATTTTTAACGCTTTTAATATTTTGATATAGCTTTTTTACAGTTTTGACATTATTTAGGATGTCCGGAATAATTATGTAGGACTTACAGATATATGTACATAGTATTAGGTAGGGTTTGAACCTTAAATGCTTTGAAAAACATTCCATATTTTTTTTAAACAAATTTGATGCTGACGGTCATTTTGAGCTCCTATAGAAACATTAAAACGTATTACTTTTTTATCTTTGTTTTCAATGACAAAGATATAACTAAAAAAAAAAGCTTGATTTAATCAATGGGTAGTTTATTTTTGTATTTTTTTTTGCCTATTTTGGTATGGTCATAAAAAAAGATGAATTTGATTTAAAAATCTTTTATATTTACATAGAGCTAAGGCAGTTCGAGTTTAATCTCTTTCTAATACTCCATAACCTCCTGAAGTTTCTACATCGTTATTGCGGACATCCTGTATATCAATTATGGCTACTTAATCACTTGGACTTTCACAGTCGAGATAAAAAAAACAATGAAACCTGAGTAAGGGGTGGCAGTCTTAAAGCGTCCCTAGTTTTATACTTTATTTACGGTGTCTATTTATATCTATGTATATTGTGATATAAAAAACATTTTTTACCGGCTTATGTTCTCTGCTTTGGCTCGAATTTTCGACTGAAAACCGCGGTATTGTAACCAGATCAATGTTATCCTCTACTATTATAAGCATGGATTGGGCGGTTTAACGTCATTGTTTGCAATAATGTGGACATGACTCTAAAATTTAAAAAATTATTTATCATTTCTAATCATTTTGATTCCTTGTAATTTTATTAAATACAAACAGTATTTTTTTTCCAAATTTTCTTTGGCCAGTCTCTTTCTATTCCAACGACAACAACTGTTACTTTTATTAACTATCGCATTTTAAATTGTTATCTCCAAGAATTCAAATGTAATTTCAAGAAATTATTTATTAACAAATTAGTTAATTACCCAATTAATCAATTTCAAGAAAAATAATTAACCAATTGATTTGCAGATGGTAGGATCTTGTGCAAGGTCCGCCCGGATTGCTACCACCATCTTGCTCGCTAATCCTGCCGTGAAGCAGCAGTGCTTGCACTGTTGTGTTTCGGCGTGGAGAGTAAGACAGCCGGTGAATTACTGGCACTTGAGGTATCCCATCTTAGGCCTCTAGGTTGGCAACGCATCTGCAATACCCCTGGTGTTGCAGATGTTTATGGGTGGTGGTGATCTCTTACCGTCAGGAGACCCACTTGCTCGGTTGCCATCGAGTCGAATAAAAAAATATTTTTTTTTTATAAATTTTGGTATCATGCCCACGTCCATCCAATGCTTTATTATCAGATACTTTCATCTGGCTAGCAGAATTTGCTTAACCACAAAATTGCATTTATACCTCGACAAGTTCGTACGTGGCACTGTAGAACCCTGTCGCAGGGAGCATCTGCCCTTATCAAGATTGTTTTTTATAAATGCGGCAAATACTGACTGTGACAAGGTTCTAGCGAGTGTCACTTACAAACTTGACCAGATATCGTTCTATATTAGATAGATTGGATTTTTTAGTGTCGCCTATATCTAATTAGTGCTATGTTATTTTAAGTCGATTTTTCTGTCAAGTTTTTGTGGATCACATAAATTTGTCGAAAGTGTGTAACTCGAAAATTTAACAAAATGGTTATTTTTTAAATGTATATGCGAAAAGATATGATTCTTTTCTTATATGACAGTTAATAAGGCTTAAATGTAATATTAATACTTAGACACCGTGCGCCCCTGTTTTATAAAAAGTGTTGTTGTAGATTTCTTAGGTATAATTAACTGGTTAGCAGAGTCGTATTTTGGTGAACAGAAAACTTTTTTTTGATGTCAAAATCGCCCGCAATTCGATCTCAATCACCGGTCATCAAATATCAATCAGTAATTTAATGTTATGCTTGACTGCTCTATTTTTTTTCCTTTATATCTGTCTCATTCTGAAACGCTTTTCTCTGTGCAGCAAGTATGGCGCTAATTGCATGTGAAAGTATGTCTTTCTCTGTCTAATCATGAACTATTTCAAACCTTTACAATTCTGTCATATGTAAAGGTAGCTTAAAAATTTCCTTTCAGTTTAATAGCATGCATTGTCAAGCTAATTTATAAAATAAACGAAAAATTGACAAATAACGGTTTGCAAAAGAATATATTGTATGCTATCCAAATTATATAATTGATGTTTTTTGTTGCTAATCAAATTTGAAAACTGCTAACCATTTGATTATTACTCATATTTTTTGACCTTAAGATAATAAAAAAAACCGTAATTCACGAGTCAATTTTTTTAACAGACGTCACTTTTTTGATTGGGACAGGTGTAGACTTGAGCATCAACGAATTAAAAAAAAAACTACCATCGGATGTGACTATTATAGAGTTAAAATAGATTTAATTATATCGAATGAGGAGGAACAATGTTTGACTTCGTACTTTTTCTTAGACCAGATGACTAACATCTAGACTTTTGCAATGAAACTGGTACCAAAAATACCGGTACCATATATACCGGTTTAGTACCGGTATTTTCGTATTTGTGCTTGAAACTAGACCGAAAATACCGGTATTGTTGTGTGCTGGTATTTTTGGTACCAATTTCAAGCCCTGATTTAAAGTTATCTAAAAGTAATGTGATTGAACACATGCTTGCTTGGCCGCTGCCGAACAAATTGATAATCATTATATAATCATAGGGGACCCACGGCTGCGGACTGCTAAAGTGGTATCAAAACATTATGTACAATTGTACAGTGGAGGGCATATAGGGCAAGGGGTATATAATTTATGTCCTTGGATGTATGTAAAGTTCTATTAAGGTGCGACCAAACCGCTGCTTAAAAAACGGTGACGGCACGGAATCGCAGTGACGCACCGTATGCGTATCGCAGTGACGTGTCGTAAACTTCAGTTCTTTACCGAAGAAAAGTTGTGACGTTTACGGCACGTCACTGCGATTCCGCACGGTTTCCGTATTTTAAGCAGCGGTGTGGAAAGCATGCTATAAAAACGGTGCGCATACGGTGCGTCACTGCGATTCCGTGCCGTCACCGTTTTTTAAGCAGCGGTTTGGTCGCACCTTTATGTGACTTTTACTTTTAGATAAGTCTTTTATACGTTATGGGTAGTAACCAGTGACGTATTAAATAAAATTAAAACTTGTCTATGGTCTATTCTTGGTCGATGTCGGGCATTGCGATAAATCAGTATTCCAAAAAAAGTGCTCAAAATTAACGAATTGAATCTTGTCGATGGTAAAACTTCGCAAAGATGAAAAAAGACTTACAATTTACACAGCATGATTTCTTACAATACATTAAAAAAATGTATTTATTAAGAAATTGCTTTTTTTACTTGAGAGGTTTTATCACTTGGCCGTCTTGTAATTTATCATAAGACAGGTATATGTTGAGTGTTTGTATGTATTGACGTGTTTCGAATACAATATATGTGCTATTAAACAATGTTTTATTATAAGAAAAGAAATTGTCTTTTATAAAAAAATAAGTACTTAACTAAACAAGTACGTAAATATTAATACGATTCTGAAAGGTTTATTATATAAAAGACATTTTTTTTTTTCAAAACCAATTCACTCGAAAATGCAACACAGACGGTCGTTTTTTGTTTCTTTTTTTTCTAATAACTGATTGTGAATTAATTATTTAATTAATTATTAGAGCCGGGCACACACTCACTGCCTACCAATTGTCTGTGCTGCCTTTTTGGCGAATAGGTTTTTTTTAATTTTCAACGACCGATTGTTTAACGTGTTGCATTTTCCTTTTCCCCGATTCTGCGCCTGCGACGGATCTACACTCGACAACAACACAACACGACACTACTTTAAAAACGGCTACACAACAACACCACTAACTGTCCAACTTGGAACATAAAAAATATTTTGCGATTGAATTCGCATTAA
>NC_133501.1:8850249-8853266 GCF_025370935.1 Choristoneura fumiferana | reverse complement strand
TTTCGTTTTCAGAAAATACTTCTCAAAATAACCTAACCAACTAAAAGTTGGAAAACCCCGTCTTAGTCACTTCAAAGTTCAATATCTCAAAAACGACTAAACCGATTTTGATGAAACATGTCTAAGTACCGTCGCTAAAAAAATTGATTAAGAGTTACGGTGCCACAGACAGAGACATATAGCGGTCAAGCTTATAACATCTCTCTTTTTCTGTCGGTGGTTAAAAACTATTATAGGTTTCCCAAAATGTTGGTGTCCCCGCATCGAGAAATGTCTGTCTGTAGCTTTCAAACGGCTGAGCCGAATTCAATACGTCTTTTTTACATGAAAGCGAATTTCTTTTCGCCGTTCTTAGCTATGTCTGTTAAAAATCGGTAAAACCATTTTAGAGATATTGAAGTTTAAAATGACAATTTCAGGGAATTTTCATCTTTTCGATTTACTTTCATTCGTTGTAAATGGAAAATCGTCCACTTGAATTGACCATTTTGAATTAGGACTAAAATTAATATGAACCAAAGTGAAATTTGTCAAAATGTATTTGTGCTAAAAATATTCACAACAAAAATTATTTTTGTTGTAAAATAATTAAACCCAAATGGAATATTGCCCATTATAATTAGATGCAAAATTAAATAAGCAATAAGTGAATGTTGTTTAAATCAAGTCTTAACTTAATATGTATATAGGCCCAAAACAAATGATTTCGGGTGGAATGTATTTACAATTCGTCATATTTCTGAGTGAACGTAAATAAAAGTGGTCGTTTTTTTTTCGGCATACATCAAATTTGACAATTTTACCATAGAGCAAGGTTCCATTTTCGGCAACATTCAGGATGGACAATTTTCTTTTCTCAAACATGACATGAAATATTGACGTTGTGTTACAAATAATAGGCCGAGAAGTATCGCGCTGCAGGCGCTGTGGCTCAGCTGCGTGCGCGCGGTCATTCTAGCGGCCTGCAAAGAGATTTCATACAACTTTGCAGGCCGCTGGCCGGCAATGCGACCGTCTTTTGTTTCATTCAACGCGCGCTCTGTGACACGGCGCACGCCCACACCCAGCACCACCGCCTGCAGCCGCCGCCAGCAGCCAGCTCGACACGCGCGCACACAACAGGGCGACCAGACTAGCGTCCCGCCAGCTTGATTTCTTGTTTTTTTTATTTTATTTCATGTCATGTTTAAGAAAAGCATTATACAAGCCTCGGCCGGCAACCCCCTACTTCCCGGCCTCTACAGTAATGTACTATTTGTTGATGTATTTCTAATTGTCATTTTTCTGCTCTGACGTTTAATTTGAGCTCCATTTTCCATTTGCACCAAATGACAGTAAATCATCTTTTCTAAGGTTAGGTTAGGTACGGTTATGTTATGCGTCAGTGGTAAAAAATTCATCACATAGGTTAATGCTAAGTGTATCCCTACCGAGGAACGAAACAATAACCACATTATCTCGCTTTTAGTCGTGTGGTTAAAAGCGTTGCATGAAAGCCTTGATAGTGCTTCGAGTGGCGTGCCGCTCCGATAACGAAGCACGCCGATAGCGGTTACACAGTAATTACAGATAAACTCAGATTTACGTCCTGTTTGAAAAAGCCGTAGCGGCATGCCAGTATGCCTTGACATGTACCCTCTCAAGTAAGGTCGTGGGTTTTTGACCTCAAACCAGGACATGCAGTTCACAGTTATTTTGAAATGTGAGAAATGTGATAAATTACACTTGAAGTTTACCTAGAGCTTCTCAGTAACAGTACATTACAGCAAAGGCCATAAAGTAAGAGATTGATGGACGAGTTCGGGATAAAACAAGTCCAGCAATCCCTGTTCTGGCCGAGGATTGTATAGTGCTTTTCTCAAACAATGTGAGGTTTTTTTTTTTAATTCAGTGGATGGCAAACGAGCAAGTGGTTCTCCTGATGGTAAGAGATCACCACCGCCCATAAAAAAATCTGCAACACCCAGGTATTGCAGATGCATGCCAACCAAGGCTAAGATGGGATACCTCAAGTGCCAGTAATTTCATCGCTGTCTTACTCTCCACGCCGAACACACACAGTGCAGCACTTTCTGCTAACGGCAGGATTAGCGGAGCATTAATGGTACGTATAATCCGGGGGACCTTGCACAAGGTCCTGCAAAAATATTAAAATTTAAAATAACTACTATTAACCAAGTAAATAATACTTTAATTTTGAAACTTGCCATTTGAACAAGCTATTCGAACACCATGTTTAACCGCACATAAAGTTATGGTACCATGGACTTTATTTTTTTATTTTTATTTTAATGTCTTAAACCATGCCTACATAGTCTATATTAGTGGTTGGTAGCTGTTTGTAATTTTTTCTTTTTGAACATTTAATTATCATTCATCACCATCTATCAGCCGAAGACGTCCACTGCTGGACAAGGCCTCCCCCTTTAGAACGCCATAATGAACGATAAACTCCCACTTGCATCCACCGGTTCCGCCACTCTCACGATGTTCGTCAGGTCCACCTGGTGGGGAGCACTCGAGGACTTTTCTCTTCCCAACGGTTATCTGTTCTTCGAGCGATGTGCCTGCCCATTGCACTTCAATTTGCATATTTTTCCAGCTACGTCAGTGACTTAGTTCTTCGACGAATTTCCGTATTCCGGATTCTATCGCACAAAGAAACTCCAAGCATTGCTATCTCCATAGCTCGTTGCGTGACTCTGAGCCTCTCTAAGAGGCCAACAGTTAAGGACCACGTCTCAGGCGCCATAAGTCATCAAGAGGCAACACCACACTGGTCGAAGACTCTAGTCTTCAGGCACTGGCGGAATATTGGACGAGAACACATCACGAAGTTTCCTGAACGCTGCCCATCCGCGTTGGATTCTGTCGGGCGACCTCTTTGTCAAACTTGGACCTACCCAATTGGACAACTTAATGTTAGTAAGCAAATTTAAAAAGTTAGAGCAGCGGACAATAATAGATTTTCATACATTCCTTATTGCCTTAGGCCAAGAAGTATGTAGGGAGCCATA
>NC_133501.1:8733465-8849461 GCF_025370935.1 Choristoneura fumiferana | reverse complement strand
CCTACTCGAAGAGCAAAAGTGTAAGAATGTGGAAGAAAATAAAAGTTACTGCGGCTTTTTCAGCTTCTTCTTCATTGAAAATGAATCCCGATCAGTGGTATGTAGACTCAGGTGCATCAATGCATATGACAACCGAAGGGATTGGATGTATGATACAAGTCCTCCAATACCAAGTGTAACGTTGCCAGTAACCGCTACGAAGGTCATGCACAGGGAACATTTTTTGTTTCAGAATGGTAGCATATCCTGGAATACATGTAAACAAAAACCGTGCGCTCAGTACGGCAGAAGCCGAGTACATGGCCGATGGCGTCAGCGACACAGGAGGCTTTGTGGATTCAGCAACTACATGAACTCAGTCAAGGCGTTGACAGCGCATTACCTATTTATTCTGATAACCAGATGCCGATAAAACTGGCATCAACAGATTGTTATAAACCAAAAACAAAACATATAGATATACGTTTGCATTTTCTTAGAAAATATTGCGAAGGTAAAGTTAAGTTTTTATTTGTTAATGGTTCTGATATGGTAGCCGATAACTTAACTAAAGTACTACACTTGTGAAGCATTTGTACTGTATTAGTAAATGGGTTTGCGTTCTGTAGGAGTGTTGAGTTTTAACGCAACCTTATTAGAATTTTTATGTTGGCTACTCTGTATTCCTTATGTCAGTTCATGCTAATATTGCGAAGGGTAAAGTAAGTTTTTATTTGTTAATGGTTCTGATATGGTAGCCGATAACTTAACTAAAGGTACTACACTTGTGAAGCATTTGTACTGTAATAGTAAAATGGGTTTGCGTTCTGTAGGGAGTGTTGAGTTTTGAACGCAACCTATTAGAATTTTTATGTTGGCTACTCTGTATTCCTTATGTCAGTTCTTGCTTTTCTGTTGTTCTGTTCGAAACAATACACGTTTTTTCTTTCTAAGTTTAGATACTTTTATTTACAATATTTCAACCTAAATATCAACATGGTAGCAGAGCGTGGTTGTCTGGCTACGTTTTAATGTGTTTCCGTGGTTGAAAACGTAAAAAGAAAACTAAGAAGAAAACCGGCGATCGTGTTTTGTCTGTCGACAATTCAAAAATTGTAAAACTAAATTGCATCGATAAATTCGTCGTATTTATGCAAGAATGTCGAACACGGGTCACAATCCGTTCCACATTGATCGACTTATCGGAAGAGATAACTACGCAAGTTGGAAATTTGCGGTACAAGCGTATTTCGAATTGGAAGATTTATGGACATGTGTCACTGGTACGAACAGCGATTCGAAGAAGGAAACCAAGGCGAAGTCTAAGCTTATTCTTTTACTGGACCCAATCAACTACGTACATGTTCAGAATGCAACTACATGTAAAGAAGTGGGAGAACTTAGAACAAGCTTTTGATGACAGCGGGTTATACAGAAGAGTTGCATTGTTGCGAGACCTTATCACTACTACGTTGGAATCTTCTCGAAATGTGGATGACTATGTGAATAAATTGATGTTGACTGCTCACAAGCTCAGGAATATCAAGTTCGACATAAACGATGAATGGCTTGGCACACTAATGTTGGCCGGCTTACCGGAGAATTATAAGCCAATGATAATGGGCTTAGAGAGCTCAGGCATCAAGATTAGTGCAGATTGTATTAAAACAAAGCTCCTGCAGGAAGTTCAATGCTCAGAAAGCTCAGCATTCTTCACAAGGAATAAGGCTGGTTCAGGAATTCTCAGAAATAAGAAGATCAGCAGAGGACCTAGATGTTTTAATTGCAACAAACATGGACATTTTGCAAGGGACTGCCCTACTCCGAAGAGCAAAAGTGTTAAGAATGTGGAAGAAAATAAAAGTTTTACTGCGGCTTTTTCAGCTTCTTCTTCATTGAAAATGAATCCCGATCAGTGGTATGTAGACTCAGGTGCATCAATGCACATGACCAACCGAAGGGATTGGATGTATGATGTGACAAGTCCTCCAATACCAAGTGTAACTGTTGCCAGTAAGACACCGCTACCTGTGGAAAGTATGGGAAAGGTCAATTTATTGATTAATGGAGATGAAGAAAGTAAAATACAGGTAAAACAAGTTCTGTTCATACCTAAACTTGCCGCTAACCTCTTGTCAGTTAGTGCCATGGTGAAAAATGGCTGTAAAGTAAATTTTAGAGATAAAGGCTGTGATATTTATAACCATGATGGGAAACTTGTGTGTTCAGCCAAACTAGTTAACAATTTATATTTGTTAAATACTCACAGAGAAGTACTTTCAAACCTGTCTTGTTCAAATAATTTAAATGATGCTGTCCTGTGGCATCGACGCATGGGACATCTTAATTTTTCAGATGTGAACAAGCTGCCAGAGTGTACTGATGGAGTAAGTTTGTCTTCTAGTAACATTAAAGGGCCCATCACATGCACCACCTGCCTCCGAGGAAAGCAAACAAGACTGCCTTTCAATAGTAGTGGTTCGAGAGCATCACAGCCATTGCAACTTATTCACACCGATTTATGTGGACCTATGGAACAAGAATCTCTTGGAGGTATGAAATACTTTATCACTTTTATAGATGATTTTACGAGAACTGTTAAAATTTATTTTTTGAAAAATAAATTGAATGTATTGGAAACTTTCAAAGACTTTAAAAGTAAAGTAGAAAACGAACTGGACAAAAAGATTAAAGTCATTCGTTCTGACAATGGAAAAGAATTCTGTAACAAAGATTTTGAAAGTTTTTTGAGTCAACATGGGATTGAACATCAGACAAGCACTCCATATTCACCACAACAGAATGGGCTCGCCGAGAGAATGAACAGGACCCTGGTGGAAAGAGCTAAATGTATGTTGTTTGATGCTCAACTGCCTAAGCAGCTATGGGCAGAGGCTATTGCGACCTCTGGTTATGTCATTAACAGGTCACCTACAAAGTCACTTGATGGTAAAACACCCATAGAGATGTGGTCTGGAAAGAAACCTAACTTGTCAAATATAAAGATATTTGGTTCCGAGGTCATGACACAAGTACCGAAAGAAAAACGTCGAAAATGGGATTCTAAATCCAGAAAACTAATATTTGTTGGTTATTGTGAATCCACCAAAGGATATAGAATACTGGACCCGGACACCAATAAGATTATAAAAAGTAGAGATGTGGTATTTTTAGAAAATGTGCAAGAATGTGATCATAATATTTACATACCTTATGATCTCAACAGCGATACTGCCATCCAGCTACCAGAAGAAGCCTGCAAAGAAGAATCGGAGAACACCATCGATCATTCTTCGAGTGATGAATATCAGTCCGGTGACAATGATTCAACTGACCTACCAGGAACATCAGCTGATATGAAGCAGACTCCAGCTAATGCAGAGGCATCAACGGATGCAGATACACCTACACGTAAGATAAGTTTACGTCCGCGAAAGGCTATCAACTATGCAGAGCTGGATGAGCATGATGTAAGTTTCTTTTGTCCATTACTTAATTTAACTGATCCTCGAACTCTTGATGAGGCTCTGTCATCTCCTGATGCAGACCAATGGAAAAAGGCAATGCAAGAGGAATATGATTCCTTAATTGAAAACAAAACTTGGTCATTAGTAGATTTGCCACCAGGTAAAAGAGTTCTGCCTTGTAAATGGGTCTTTAAAACGAAAACGAACGAAAAAGGGGAAATTACTCGTTTTAAAGCGAGATTGGTAATTAAAGGTTATGCGCAAAGAAAAGGTACTGATTATGATGAGGTATATGCACCGGTCGTGAGGTATACGTCAGTCCGTTATTTAATTGCACTGGCTGCTAAATATGACTTAGATATGGTTCAGATGGATGCTGTATGTGCATTTCTTCAGGGTGATATAGACACTGAAATTTATATGTCACAGCCAGAGCGGTATGAACAAAATGCACAAGTATGTTGTCTCCATAAATCAATCTATGGGCTCAAGCAAGCTAGCCGGCAATGGAACCTGAAACTGAATAATACTTTACTTAAGATTGGATTGGAAAGATCGAAGGTTGATCCCTGTATTTATTATCAAATAAGTAAATCAACAATGATATTCATTGCTGTATGGGTAGATGATTTCTTGATATTTACAAATAATAAAAATACCACAGAAAGAATTAAAGAAAGATTAAAAGAAGAATTCAGGATGAAAGACTTGGGTGAATTGAGGCATTGTATTGGAATGAATATTCATAGAAATCGTGAAACAGGGTAATTATGATGGACCAAGAGAAATATATTAACTCAGTTCTGGAGCGTTTTGGAATGACTGAATGCAAACCTGTACGCACTCCCATAGAAGTTAATGCAAAATTTGATAAAAGTACTGAAGGAGCAGATAGTAAAATCCCATACAGAGAAGCGGTGGGTTGTCTTATTTATCTGGCACATGTTACACGACCTGATATTGCCTTTGCAGTGAGCAAACTGAGTCAATTCTGCAATATTTCAGGAAATGAACACTGGCTTGGAGTCAAAAGGGTCATGAGATACCTTCAGGGACTAAGAACTTAAAACTATGCTATGTCAAAGATGACTCACAAGAAATAATGGTTACTGTGATGCAGACTGGGCCAGTGACCCATTAGACAGAAGGTCATGCACAGGGTACACATTTTTGTTTCAGAATGGTAGCATATCCTGGAATACATGTAAACAACAAACCGTGGCGCTCAGTACGGCAGAAGCCGAGTACATGGCGATGGCGTCAGCGACACAGGAGGCTTTGTGGATTCAGCGACTACAGGATAACTCAGTCCTTCCGGCCCTAGAAATAGAGTCGTATCAGATGTTTATGCACGCTTGTTGTGTCAGATATTGGCGCTGGTGACTGTAACGCGTGTGGTCTGTGACACGAGCAAACAACTACAACATAGATCTTCCTCGTCAAACTGAACAACATTAGTTCAGTGACTTTTAAAAATAATGGAGTCTGAATTTCCCTTTTTACATACAAATTACATACTGCTATCAATGTACGCCATCCTAGAACCAACTGATGTCGCCTGTCATGCTGCGAATATCAAGCATTTTGCTTTACATTGTTTAAAAAAATTAAATTTTGAAAAGTCGCTAAACTAACTTTGTTCAGTTTGAGGAGTATGATCTATGTTTAAATTATTGGCTCACATTACAGGCCACGTCCGTATAAGAACAAAGGTTGAAACTGAAACTTCTTGTGTAGCTATTTACTTATAATACACATATGTTTTGTTACATTTATACCAAAAATATAAAAGTAAAATAATTTGAAGTATCTTGAAAAATTTAATACTTGCGTAAATTCAATTAAATTCGGATGGATCGAATTTAATCCTATTTCAAATTATGAAACTTTTTTATCCCAGTGCATTATCGCGTAATTATATATCCTCCTAAGTCCTCGCGTACTTTATGAAGGACCGATTAACACTAAGAATAACGGCCGAATGTACGTTATAAAGTACAAATTGTTGATTGAATAAAGAATTCTGAGATTTTTGAAATAATATCTAAAATAACAAAGCAGGTCAACCACGTCTAGGTCTTAAGCACTGTTTTATTATAAAAGTTCAGGACTCGGGAGGATATAATAGCCGAAGTTTCACTTTGAACTTTCATAGTTTTTATAATAATACTATAAACACATAAATCAATAGTCTGGTGAAATATAAATGTAATGGGGGTAAGTACAACGTTCTGAGGCCTTCTCGTCTAACGCAGATACGATTAGGATCGTTTTCACTACCTCTTTCTGTCACACGCTATGGAATAAGGATAGAAAGAGACGGTGAATGTGTTTCCAAGCGTCTTAGTGTTAGACAATTAGGCCACCGGATGATGTTAAAGCCAATCCAGGCTACTTATATAAAAGCTTATATTATTGTTTTTTTAATCATTTATTTTAATATGTTTTTTCAGTGTAATTACAAATGTAACGCAAACGTCAAAGTTTGATGCTGGCAGCAACAGTCTGCCACAGAAACTGTCATTGCATTAGAAAGAAATGAGACACATCACTTCTATTTATCTAATATGTATATTTTTTTTTTTATTTCATATTATTTTCTTTCTTACACACCTGCACGCAGGAGGGCTATGTTTAAATTTAAAAAAAAAGCCAGGCTCACACTAGTTTTAATTATGAAGTCAATACACCCGTTTAAAGCCAGCAGAACTGATGTAATTGCTTCCATTACACAAATATTTATATGGATATATGTAAGACATATTTATCCGTTATTAATGTCTAAAATATATATATTTGCTTCTAGCTGTGGTGCTACTATTCTACAGCTGTAAGGAGGGAGGAATATATTTTATGTGCAATAAGTTTTTTGATATCTTTATTAATTGTTTATTGTGGTATACATGATACGCAATTCAGATGAACGTAATACTAATTATTTTCACTACTATTTGAACAGTCTGTAATGTCCGGTAATAATTTGGACATGAATCCAAAATTAATTAAATAAATAATCAATTAATTAATTAAAAAGTTTTTCAAGTAATTATTACTTCTGAGATTAAATTTTTATTCCTAGTAAATAAATAACAAAGATTTCTTATTATGCAGATTTATTAATGAAAATATATAAAAAAAATATTACCCCGAAATCAATGCTTGAAAGCGTGTATTGATATAACCATATCAAAAACATAACTACTTTTTTCAAACATGTTACGTTTTCAGTATTAAAAACATTCTCAAAATTAGTGCCGTCTGACTTTAAAGCGTTTATTTTGTGTGTAGATAATAAAAAGCAGTATTTCTATTTTAAATCTAAATTGATACGTTTGGTGTTAAAGAGACCAAATAAATAAAGAAGGAAAAAAAGTTTAGTTTTTAAACGATGATGTGTAATTTTATTAATTACTTGATCCAGTGTTTGGAGATTTTAAATTGGATGTCGGTTTTGAAAATATTCAATCAATGTGATCGTAAATTAATATTTACAATCCTTTGTGAATGATGGTATTCAAAACTATTATATTAGGATCGTTTTTCATAAATATGGTCAATTCTATGTCAATTTATAATTGAAATAAAAACAGTAGAATTGCGGTCGAATTTATAGACTTATTAAAATATTATATTACCCACTATTTTGAAATTATAAATAGACAAATACATGGAAAAATGAACATCTTTGATAAGAATATCATCAATATATAACCTGAAAGGTTCATTTGAGTCATACTGACCAGTTATATAAAACAAAACATATCAGTTTACATTTAATGTGAATCGGAATATTGATGACAACCGATTTATTAAATTAAATGTAACCACATACGACGTAAGATATTGTGGACGTATACGATCTCAGATGTATAAGTAGAATGCGTCTTAAAAACGAAACTTCTGCGGGTTTAAATCCCAGCAATCACATTTTTTTTTTCTATGTAATTGTTAACATATGGGACTGATGGTAAGATAAGTAAAGAATGCTTGGCATTTTTAAGGAAAGATGGTATATTTATGGATGAATGTTTGAAATTGATATATTATGGTGTAAAACCGCTATTTTAATGTCATGTGTGTACCGATTTATTTTTTATGAATAAACGTGAAAAATTTACGCGTAGAAAGTTGACTTGTATTTTTGGGTCATCAAAAATAAGTTTTCGAAATGCACAATGCTTACAAATGTTATTTTTAACAATTATAGTACGTTTATCAGCTCAAAATGTATGACAGAAGACATATAGTATAGCCGAAGGTAACACATCTAACAAGTAAAAACAACATAGGTACAAATAATCTCAGGAGCAGTTGTTCGCTCTTCATGCGAACTTGTACTCAAATAACCGTTAATTTTGCTCGTCAATAAAGTAATGATCGGTTGCTAGAACGCTACAACCGTCTCCTTCTAACGTTAGCGTTGAAACGAGATGGTATTTTGAACATGTCTGGTCTGTATTGAAAAAAATAAAAAGGTACATGAGAATGCATATATGTGACAATAAATTGGTAAATTCACGCACATACACTAGTTTTTGTGAATTCATCAAATAATTTAACTACATATTTTTATATACTATCTTTTGTATTGTTGGCAGAAGGGTTCGCCCAAGTTTTGAAGTACATAAATCTAAACATACGTACTTTCATATAATTTTATGAATAAAATTTGATGTTGTATTTTATACACCACTATTATGGCTTGCACGAGTTCTTTATCATGTATGTTATACATAAAAATGTTTTCATTGCCATACAATGAAACATACATGGATGTTATACATTAGACCCCTCCTGTACGTGTAAAATGTCTTTATGTATGTATGTTAAATGTATGTTTAAAATTAAACGAGTAATTAATTTTAGGAGGAGGGACCGGAATCGCTATATAAAGGTCTCACGGTTAAATCATTTGATATCGTTAACCGGTTATAATAACGGTATGGTGTCATACCGGTATATGTATACCGTTATTTTTCGGTTATAGTCGACCAAGAAATCGGTTTTCTACCCTAAGGTCATAAGGTCATTTGTAGCGCATAAAACGCCAAAGCCTACTTTCACTCACAAGTCAATATGACAGTCAGTCTTATTGACTTATATCTGAAGTAGGAACTGTTATTAAAATTGGTGAAGCACTTTCTTGGTCGACCGTGCATAATTGTATGTTAACGTACGTAAAAAAAATAGGGATACAACTTTTTTTTATTATTGCTAAGTATTTGTAAGCGATGGCTATATTTTCTTCTTCATATATTGTTACTTATTTACACTTTTACTATTACATACGATTGGCATGTTTTTATACACTATTATATACGTAAATGTTTAATAATCAGACCAATTTTCAGTATACCTAGTTGAAGTTGATATTTATTGCTAGAAACTAAATGGACCTAATAATAAAGCTTTGAAAATATAAATATATATTACAAACCGTCCTGGCAACTTAAAAATAATAGCTTTTATTTATTAATTTTCTAATAAAAATACATTACGTTCATGTAATATTTTCTACATTAAATTACGACAAATATCGGTATACTAAATGAAAACTAAGTATACAATTGCACAATTTATATAAGTGTTAAATGTTTCATGAAATTATTCACATATATTAAAATAGAATAGAATATGTCTTAGAATAGGATGTTGTAAAAAAGGTTTACTATCATTTGGCAAACAACGTTTCGCGAACTATTCATTTCACAACCACGTCATATCACAAATGATCATTTGATAAATCATCATTTAAAAAATATCCATTACCCAAACAACTCATTTTTCAAACTAGTTATTTCACAAAACATCAATTTATAAATGATTAGATATTTGACAAACTATTTACATAAAATAGTCAAAATACCAATACCACGCACAGGACTTATCACGCTAACACACACGAGTAATATTTACCTCGACGTTTCGGCAACATTACAGTGGCCGTGGTCGAGTAGTGTGTTAACTGTTAGCGTGATAAGCCCTGTGCGTGGTATTTTGACTATGAGTGTAAATCACGAAAGTTTAAGACATTATATTTACATAACGTTAAACATGTTATGTAAATATTTATAGGATTTGATTCTCTTGGCTCGTTTTTGTTTAGCATTCCTTAAGGTCGCGGTTCTTATCTAATCTAACCTACTTTACTGGCAGAAGATCGTTTTTCTTACGGTCTCACTCTCAGTTCTAACTTAACCTAACCTTCTTCTTAACCAAGTCAACCTGAGCTACAGGCATCTCTAATTACTCTTAATAGTGTCTACCAAATGATGTATTTTATTTAACGTTTTTTTGCCAAACGTTGATTTGACAAACGTGGTTTTGCCAAATGACGAAAATAATAAATGAATAGTTTGCCAAATAATCATCTGTGTTACGATGGTTTGTCAAATAAAGATTTTGTGAAATGTGGTGTTATAAAACGATTAATTTGTGAAACAAAAGTTTTCGAAACGTTAGTTAAATGAATATTTGTTGAAGCGTTTGTTGCCAAATGATTGGATACCTGTAAAAAATTATCAACATGAACCAACTCTGTCTGGCTTCTTCTCTCCCGCTCCCTCATTTGCCTGTGGGAATATGAGTCCAAAGAGCCGAGTGTCCACTTAAATAGCAAAAAAAAAAAGCTGTTTCCTCACATCATACCAGGTGGTAGGACCTTGTGCAAGGTCCGCCCGGATTGCTACCACCATCTTGCTCGCTAATCCTGCCGTGAACCAGCAGTGCTTGCACTGTTGTGTTTCGGCGTGGAGAGTAAGACAGCCGGTGAAATTACTGGCACTTGAGGTATCCCATCTTAGGCCTCTAGGATGGCAACGCGTCTGCAATACCCCTGGTGTTGCAGATGTTTATGGGCGGTGGTGATCTCTTACCATCAGGAGACCCACTTGCTCGTTTGCCATCCAGTCGAATAAAAAAAATACAGTTTTAAATAATTTATTGAATCAGGCGTTACTTTGCGGAGGTCCATATCAATGAACTAAAAGAATTTCTTTGCTCACCCGCGACCCTATGATAGCTATGTTTATGCAAGATATGTGTGTTCATGCAGTTCCTCCACCTCCACACTGTAAGAACACACACAAATCACACAAACCCATCTATCGCCACCACCACACTACACTGACGCGTTTCGAACTCAAACAGAGCTCATCTTCAGAGCAACACAACCGTACACCATGCTACCAGATGTTAGACTTACATCATACACATACACATGTTATTGTTGTTGACATGTTGTCTTACATCTGGTAGCATGGTGTATGGTTGTGTTGCTGATGATTGTGTTGTTGATGATGAAACTTACATCAAGACTAGCTTTTGCCCGCGGCTTCGCCCGCGTGGAATTCGGTTATCGCGCGCTGTTCCTTCGGGAACTTCATTTTTCCGGGATAAAAAGTAGCCTATGTCACTCTCTGGCCCATAAACTATATCCATGCCAAAAATCACGTCGATCCGTCGCTCCGTTACGGCGTGAAAGACGGACAAACATACACACAAACACACAAATTCCTACGAGATAAAGAAATAACCTGATTTATAAATTCAATTTAACACGGCCCTATCTCCGTAACTATTAGTTTTCAAATGTGGCACACAGGTAGGGAGACAAGAGAGACAGACATATATCAGACCATACAGTATAAGGATGATTGTTGAACCCTATTGGGGCCCTTTAGGACACTTTTTCAGTCCTTTTGACTAATAGTTTGTAAGTTATCCTAACTGTAACTAATTGATGTTTTAAATTTATGGATATTGATGTTTGAAATAGTTTTAAGTAGGTAATATGTTTAATAGAAATAATTATTGACAGTTTTCTTTTAAACCTTTGCATATTACTTTAGATCTCTTTCCGTTACGCTATAAACGGCCGTATCTATATAATTCTGTTAGTAGAGCCCTTGCTTCTAAGTAAAATGTACGCAGCGTGGGGTCATTTTATATTCGTCGGTTGGGACCCCTTTTTTTATTGTTGTAGCGGCAAAAGCAATACATAATACCGTCGGATAATGTAGCTACATTAATAAGGTTCTGTTGGTCCCACTCTTGCTACGGAACCCTAAAAATCGTTAGTTTATGATTTTTTTTATTCATTCGCAATAAATACATATGTAAGCTCCTTTTTTTTTTCAAGGTTTAGTGGCAACCAAAATTAAGATACAATTAATAATATAAATAAGATTCATAATGGCATTAATGATTCTGGTTTTTATTTTTTTTATTAATCAGGTTGCTAATTTAATTTTCAAACTAAGTACATAAAGTGTTTAATATTAAGATTAATATAAATTTCAATATTTTTAACGCTTTTAATATTTTGATATAGCTTTTTTACAGTTTTGACATTATTTAGGATGTCCGGAATAATTATGTAGGACTTACAGATATATGTACATAGTATTAGGTAGGGTTTGAACCTTAAATGCTTTGAAAAACATTCCATATTTTTTTTAAACAAATTTGATGCTGACGGTCATTTTGAGCTCCTATAGAAACATTAAAACGTATTACTTTTTTATCTTTGTTTTCAATGACAAAGATAGAACTAAAAAAAAGCTTGATTTAATTAATGGGTAGTTTATTTTTGTATTTTTTTTTGCCTATTTTTGGTATGGTTAAAAAAAAAGATAAATTTGATTCAAAAACCGGCAGTTCGAGTTTAATCTCTTTCTAATACTCCATAACCTCCTGAAGTTTCTACATCGTTATTGCGGACATCCTGTATATCAATTATGGCTACTTAATCACTTGGACTTTCACAGTCGAGATAAAAAAACAACCTGAGTAAGGGGTGGCAGTCTTGAAGCGTCCTGGTTTTATACTTTATTTACGGTGTCTATTTATATCTATGTATATTGTGATATAAAAAAAACATTTTTTACCGGCTTATGCTCTCTGCTTTGGCTCGAATTTTCGACTGAAAACCGCGGTATTGTAACCAGATCAATGTTATCCTCTACTATTATAAGCATGGATTGGGCGGTTTAACGTCATTGTTTGCAATAATGTGGACATGACTCTAAAATTTAAAAAATTATTTATCATTTCTAATCATTTTGATTCCTTGTAATTTTATTAAATACAAACAGTATTTTTTTTTCCAGTCTTTGGCCAGTCTCTTTCTATTCCAACGACAATAACTGTTACTTTTATTAACTTTCGCATTTTTAAATTGTTATCTCCAAGAATTCAAATGTAATTTCAAGAAATTATTTATTAACAAATTAGTTAATTACCCAATTAATCAATTTCAAGAAAAATAATTAACCAATTGATTTGCAGATGGTAGGATCTTGTGCAAGGTCCGCCCGGATTGCTACCACCATCTTGCTCGCTAATCCAGCCGTGAAGCAGCAGCGCTTGCACTGTTGTGTTTCGGCGTGGAGAGTAAGACAGCCGGTGAATTACTGGTACTTGAGGTATCCCATCTTAGGCCTCTAGGTTGGCAACGCATCTGCAATACCCCTGGTGTTGCAGATGTTTATGGGTGGTGGTGATCTCTTACCGTCAGGAGACCCACTTGCTCGGTTGACATCGAGTCGAATAAAAAAAAATTTTTTTTTATTAATTTTGGTATCATGCCCACGTCCATCCAATGCTTTATTATCAGATACTTTCATCTGGCTAGCAGAATTTGCTTGAACACAAAATTGCATTTATACCTCGACAAGTTCGTACGTGGCACTGTAGAACCCTGTCGCAGGGAGCATCTGCCCTTATCAAGAATGTTTTTTATAAATGCGGCAAATACTGACTGTGACAAGGTTCTAGCGAGTGTCATTCTATATTGGATAGATTGGATTTTTTAGTGTCGCCTATATCTACTTAGTGCTATGTTATTTTAAGTCGATTTTTCTGTCAAGTTTTTGTGGATCACATAAATTTGTCGAAAGTGTGTAACTCGAAAATTTAACAAAATGGTTATTTTTTAAATGTATATGCGAAAAGATATGATTCTTATCTTATATGACAGTTAATAAGGCTTAAATGTAATATTAATACTTAGACACCGTGCGCCCCTGTTTCATAAAAGTGTTGTTGTAGATTTCTTAGGTATAATTAACTGGTTAGCAGAGTCGTATTTTGGTGAACAGAACACTTTTTTTTGATCAGTCAAAATCGCCCGCAATGCGATCTCAATCACCGGTCATCAAATATCAAAAATCAATCAGCAATTTAATGTCATGCTTGACTGCTCTATTTTTTTTTCTTTATATCTGTCTCATTCTGAAACGCTTTTCTCTGTGCAGCAAGTATGGCGTTAATTGCATGTGAAAGTATGTCTTTCTCTGTCTAATCATGAACTATTTCAAACCTTTACAATTCTGTCATATGTAAAGGTAGCTTAAAAATTTCCTTTCAGTTTAATAGCATGCATTGTCAAGCTAATTTATAAAATAAACGAAAAATTGTCAAATAACGGTTTGCAAAAGAATATATTGTATGCTATCCAAATTATATAATTGATGTTTTTTGTTGCTAATCAAATTTGAAAACTGCTAACCATTTGATTATTACTCATATTTTTTGACCTTAAGATGATAAAAAAAAACCGTAATTCACGAGTCAATTTTTTTTAACAGACGTCACTTTTTTGATTGGGGGACAGGTGTAGACTTGAGCATCAACGAATTAAAAAAAAACTACCATCGGATGTGACTATTATAGAGTTAAAATAGATTTAATTATATCGAATGAGGAGGAACAATGTTTGACTTCGTACTTTTTCTTAGACCAGATGACTAACATCTAGTGACTTTTGCAATGAAACTGGTACCAAAAATACCGGTACCATATATACCGGTTTAGTACCGGTATTTTCGGTATTTGTGCTTGAAACTAGACCGAAAATACCGGTATTGTTGTGTGCTGGTATTTTTGGTACCAATTTCAAGCCCTGATTTAAAGTTATCTAAAAGTAATGTGATTGAACACATGCTTGCTTGGCCGCTGCCGAACAATTTGATAATCATTATATAATCCTAGGGGACCCACGGCTGCGGACTGCTAAAGTGGTATCAAAACAATATGTACAATTGTACAGTGGAGGGCATATAGGGCAAGGGGTATATAATTTATGTCCTTGGATGTATGTAAAGTTCTATTAAGGTGCGACCAAACCGCTGCTTAAAAAACGGTGACGGCACGGAATCGCAGTGACGCCCGTATGCGTATCACAGTGACGTGTCGTAAACTTCAGGTCTTTAGCGAACAAAAGTCGTGACGTTTACGGCACGTCACTGCGATTCCGCACCGTTTGCGTATTTTAAGCAGCGGTGTGGAAAGCATGCTATAAAAACGGTGCGCATACGGTGCGTCACTGCGATTCCGTGCCGTCACCGTTTTTTAAGCAGCGGTTTGGTCGCACCTTTATGTGACTTTTACTTTTAGATAAGTCTTTTATACGTTATTGTATAGTAACCAGTGACGTATTAAATAAAATTAAAACTTGTCTATGGTCTATTCTTGGTCGATGTCGGGCATTGCGATAAATCAGTATTCCAAAAAAAGTGCTCAAAATTAACGAATTGAATCTTGTCGATGGTAAAACTTCGCAAAGATGAAAAAAGACTTACAATTTACACAGCATGATTTCTTACAAAACATTAAAAAAATGTATTTATTAAGAAATTGCTTTTTTTTACTTGAGAGGTTTTATCACTTGGCCGTCTTGTAATTTATCATAAGACAGGTATATGTTGAGTGTTTGTATGTATTGACGTGTTTCGAATACAATATATGTGCTATTAAACAATGTTTTATTATAAGAAAAGAAATTGTCTTTTATAAAAAAATAAGTACTTACTTAAACGTAGTACGTAAATATTAATACGATTCTGAAAGGTTTTTATTATATAAAAGACATTTTTTTTTTCAAAACCAATTCACTCGAAAATGCAACACAGACGGTCGTTTTTTGTTTTCTTTTTTTTTTCTAATAACTGATTGTGAATTAATTATTTAATTAATTATTAGAGCCGGGCACACACTGCCTACCAATTGTCTGTGCTGCCTTTTTGGCGAATAGGTTTTTTTTTTTTAATTTTCAACGACCGATTGTTTAACGTGTTGCATTTTCTCTTTTCCCGATTCTGCGCCTGCGACGGATCTACACTCAACAACAACACAACACGACACTACTTTAAAAACGGCTACACAACAACACCACTAACTGTCCAACTTGGAACATAAAAAATATTATTTTGCGATTGAATTCGCATTAACTTCTGATGGTCTCCTATACAAATGTCTTCATGTTACCTCGTACTCACTTCACAATTTAAAAAACTTATCTTCATTACAACCATCTTTTAAAATGCCTATAAAATTACTCTTCGGCCAAACTACTCCACGACCACTACACAACCAATTATCCAACGTAACCATACCGCAATGGACAACAACTTATTCACAACAACCTTCCCACATCACAATAACAACAACAATATTACTACTCAACCTATCCACATCGCAATAACACAACCAACCTCCCAACAACACACCCAACCTAACATCGCAATAACAACAACATTCCTGAACATTGCCATTTCCTACCGCAATGCAACAATAACACAACCCAACAACACTAACCAACCTACCCACATCGCAACAACACAACCAACCTCCAAACAACACGCCCAACAACAACAGCTACATCAGCGCGGCGACGCCGGCGTTCACCGAAAGCACTCTGATGGACAGCGACCTCTTCGAGCAGATCCGGGCGTTCGAACCCGACAGCATGGATGATTTCGCTTTCTACAACAACAATGTGAACAACATGAGGGAGTGAGGTAAGACTTTTTGCAATATATCTTTTTTTTACATAAGACTGACCGTGATTGATCCCTTTCTCACTTGATGTAAAGTTCAGATGAGGCTAAGTCTATCTCACTGGTTCAATAACAGCCTATTCACTCTAGCCTTGAAGAACCCTAGATTGTATTTACCACCATCGTGCAGCAGCACTTCCCTAGGATCGCATTACCATAGCGGTACAACTTAGGGATCTTTAGAAAACGATCCTATCAATCTCAAAGGGCCTGCAACGCACCTGTGATACTCGTGTTGCGGGTGTCTATTAGGGATTTCCCATTAGGTGAATGGTGAATAAAATGTACATAATCGGATAATGTAATGTTTGACTTTTTTTTTCACATAATTTTCACAAGTAATCTAATCTTAGGTTAGGTTAGATTTGTTTTATAAGATAATACTTATAACAATTCAGAACAATTAATGGATTCAGAGAAAAAAGGGTTATAAAAGACAAATATTACATTATCAATTGCGACAATTATGAGAGGCAATTATGTGGAAGCCGTGGTGGCCGAGTGGTAAGCCTATGGCCTCTCAAGCAGAGGATCGTGGGTTCAAACCCCGGCTCGCACCTCTGAGTTTTTCGGAATTCATGTGCGGAATTACATTTGAAATTTACCACGAGCTTTACGGTGAAGGAAAACATCGTGAGGAAACCTGCACAAACCTGCGAAGCAATTCAATGGTGTGTGTGAAGCTCCCAATCCGCACTGGGCCCGCGTGGGAACTACTGTCCAAGCCCTCTCATTCTGAGAGGAGGCCTGTGCCCTGCAGTGGGACGTATATAGGCTGGGATGATGAGAATCGATATGGACCCGGACATTATGCATTACGATACATTAAAAATTATTTGTTTTATTACAGGGGTCAACGCCGTACGATCAGAGCTTGTTTCACCTAGAATTATATGGTTTAATAATGCTATCTATTTCGAGTCAATTAAATTGCAATTATAGTCTCTTAGTCCGTGCCATAGAGTTCAAAAACTAACAAGTTATAGATATAATATGAATGCTTTTGTTGTAGAATAAAATAATGTATACGTATTGAAATTATATAAACAAAACAGAGGGTACTGAAACGAATTACTTATATTGGAAGTTAGGATAGACGCCACGATTATGCGCAATATAAAAAAAAGTCTTAAATCCTAATATAATTGTAATGTACTAATCAATTGTTATAAAACTGCTGAATTTATTATGTGCAGTACAAATTTTCAATGAATTGACGATCTTAAAATATATTGACATAATTTCCTAAGTAATAACAAATATTCGTCTGCAATAAAAACGACCGATTTATGGGTGCCCCTTCGCGCCTATGTGTGAATTACATATGTGGTTGGTGGTGTCATTCATCGTGTGAATAAATATATATCTCTCTCTCTCTCTCTCTCTGTCTCTCATCATGAATTCATGATTTAAGCAACTTGCTTCAAAAAGGTAACAGTTTTAAAGAAACCGTCGGTTTTGTTTTATTTCTACCCACTGACTTTATATAGAGATATTCCTTTTTCTCCCTAAGGCTAACTATGCTAATGATAATATGGTATTTGACAGCTGAATTTTCCATATCCTACATATTATTATGAAAAATATGTATTATTAAGAAAAATCCAGATATCTGTCTCTTTCTAAAATGCTTTACTCTATGCAACAAGTATCTAATCTTGAATTGTAAACTTGAAAACTTTTTCTGTTCGATAACATACATTGACAAGCATTAATTTATTAAATAAATAGAAAATAGTCAAATACCGTATTGTACGACATAAATATAAAATCAACCTTTTTAGAAACGGTCATGAAAAATATCAAAGCACATCTGTCGACTATATATTATGAAGTTACTAAAAAATACCAACTCTAATTAAATTTTTGATGTAAAATAACTGGCCTAAAAAAATATTTGAATTAAAAAAAAACAATAAGTCAACGAGGGTAATTAACGAGTGGAAGGAGAAAGGGGAGACCTTTGCGCAGCAGTGGGATACCGTATAAAAAAAGTAACAATTACAAAGGGTGCTATTGTTTGTATGTAAGACGGTCCGACAATCATACTTAATTAAAATTTTAATAAACGACCAAAGAGGGAACATGTTTTAAAAATGAAGTATTAATGAATCAGGCGCTCAGAAAAATATTTAATGAGTTTGTAAAATCGGTATTAAGTACCTGCAAGTATTACGTAAAAGAACACTTGATCTGGAGAGAAATACAACTGCATGTTATCTTTATTCTCATACTGGTTTTTCAAAGAACTGCACCCAAGTTGCATTAGATATATATTAAATGAATAATTGATAGTAAAATGTGAAATTATAAACTCTTTCAATATTTACAATTACTAGATTGAAGTGACCAAGTTCTGGCCTAGTTAAGATTTATATCGTCCATAGAATTTATTTAGCGCGTAATGAACTGTTTAATGCGTATAGTTCTTTATGGATCGACCCACCGGTGCTTATAATACAATGACGCAGCGTAAACGCCGTGACGTGAGACATGCGTGACGTTTTTGAAGCGTACCGGCCACAAACGCTGGTCAAAAACGTTGGAGGTTTATCATATTTGAATCATACAATGTGTGGCCCAGAACCGGGGATAATATTAACAGAGGCTCTAGAGGTCACCGGTAATTGGATCATCATGGTCCCACTTAATTAAAATCAAAACTTATTTTTTTTTTTTTTTACAAACTTAATCGTAAGTTCAATGTACGCCATCCTAGACCCCAGCTGACGTCTCCTGTCACGCTACAAATATCAAACATTTTGCTTTACATAGCTTCTTCGAATAAACTTTAAAGTGTAATAAAAATGAAAATACTAATTATTTTTTAAAGTCGCTGAAGTAATGTTCAGTTTGACGAGTACGGTCTGTTTTAATTATTTGCCCGTGTTTCAGGCCACACCCCGTATTTATAATTTTTGAATGTACATTAAATGGGCATGTTTTGAAATTAGTAAGTTAAACATTACAGTGGTCATGTATTTTTTTTTTTCGTTGGGATAGGTCAATAATTTACTAAAGTTCAGGAGAGGAAAAATTGAAATTGAAACAAAAAAATGAAATATATTTTTAAATCATTTTTTCAAGAACCATTCAAAATTATTTTGCAATAAAAATAGATGCAAAAAATAATGAATTCCATATACATTTTTCAAAAAACCAGAAAAATTTAAATTTCTCGAAAACAGCGGGAAATCTCTACTGAGGTAATATTTTTATGTTTGGTAGATGACTAGCCCACCTGTCTCCCTAATAAGTTGTTCGTACTACTTACGGGACTCCCTGCATTGTGCACCTATGTACCTATCTGAAACATTGACTTTCTATTACGTGAATAAATTGTGAATCTGTATTTTTTTCCTCTTCCACTTTCACCTCCGCATCACGCCTCCGCTTAGCAGACTAAGAAGGCCTCCATTACAATCCTACAAAAATGTGACGCGTGAGTCGCGTCATTGTCTTTATAGTGCGTCAGTGAATTTCTGAACACCAGTTGTCGATCTTTTATATATAGTTGAAATAAAAATGCAATATTAGAATGTCTTTTATATACTTTTTTACATTTTAACCGCCCAAAAACTAAACTGACCTTCTTATATTGCTTTTAATTGTATATTTTTTATTTAGGTGCCATTTTGATTATGTTTTATCATTTTAATGCAATGAAAATATTAACGTTTTTGACTTCGTAGATTTATTTTTCAGATTGTGTACCTTAGTTTTTAATAAGTAAAAGTGTTATGCTTTTAACCTAGGATATAAAGCGGAATTGCATCGTAATATTAAGAAATGATATAATGTTATTATTGTATAGTACGAGTGTTGCTTATCGCATTTATTTTAACGAATCCACGTACAAATAAATGGGAGTTTAAAAAAGTTAAATAGGAATATTCTAATTTTCATCCAAAAACAAATATATTTAGTTACCTTACTTGTTTCTTGTTTTTTTTAGTCCAATCCTCAAATTCCACCAATATAAAATATGATTTAGTCTTATTACACATTCATAGATACCATGGCCGTATAAAATATTAGAAAAAAGTTGTCTTGTGGGGGTGCTGTCCCCCTCTCCGCTCTGGGTGGTTGCTCTGTTTCTAAAGTTATCCCACTGGATATTGTTACACTGTAGTATGGCATGCACCTAGCCTTTTTTATGCCCAGCTGTTTGTGCTACGCTTCTAAAATGGCAAGATAATTTTAAATTGTGTCCATACAAATTCGGAATTTGTGATATATGGGGCCTTAACTTCACATAAAACTTTATTTTTACGCTTCGGCCATTTTGTGTTCTCTTGACCTTTATATGACCCTTTTATTTGGAAAGCTAGTTATATAACAAATAAAATTTTATCTTTGTATAAGTCTTTTAGATTTTAAGTATAAAAATATTGAGGCACTTGATGTTGAATGTATTGGTGTTTACTAAAATATAAAAATAAGCTTTTATTTCAATTTATTTTTTTCTCAGTGCTTACGAGAATACCTACTTTAAAAAAATGTACAGTCGAATAAGCTGATTCATATAGCATAGTGGAACCTTTTCATAATCAATTTTACTATGATTTCCTTGACAAAAGTATGAGATGTCAAAGTGACATTAGTAGCGCAAAGGTTCCACCCTAATACAGTCAGCAGCAGAAGTGGATGAGCAATCAGTGCTCAAAATGAACTACACACAACTCTACTTTCAAGGTAATAAGAGTGTTTAGATTATTTTAAAAATTAAATTAAATGAAAAAAAAATATGTTTATTTCACAGCTAATGGATAAACTTACATTCCGACCCCCAAACTAGGTAATGACCTGTGTCTTGGGGAACAGTGCACAACATCTACTTCTGTGCTGACTGTACATGATTTGGTATGTTCTACTGTGCATGAAGTTTTTGATGCACTGTGCCCACGTGGGGACTACCGAAGCTCTTATTCTAAGCGGTGGCCCGTGTGCAGAGTCGTATTAGATGATGAATATGATGATCTATGTTTTAAAAGATACTGTCCTAGGACAGACGGACAGACAACGGAGCCTTATTACTAGGGCCCTGGTGGGAATCCTTTTGATACGGAATTTTGAAAAGGATATCGTAACTTTGTGTTTCGTGACAACTGAAAATATTAGTCATACACAGAAATGTCAATTAGTATTGAAACTTAAATTAGCAGCGATTGGTTTAAATTTAAGTTTCGTTGCTGTTCTATTTGTAGCCATATATATTGTCCGCAAATTATATTCTTCTATTCTATTGCAATGTCTACGGCACCGTTTTAATAGCAAATAATCGATGTGCTATTTTTGATGTTAATTATAGTTAGAAATAATGGTCAGATCTTTAGTGTATACACCTTGAAACTTTTAAAGAAACTATAACATCTATTTGACTTGTATTTGTCGGTTCTGTCCATTAGGTTCAACTCCCCGAACGACTATTCACCCAAATGTTTGTCTCCGTTCACAAATTTTCTGGTTCAGAAATTTTAATTCTATGAGCCAAGGTGAGCGAAGCTCCGCGGAGCGGAGCTCCTATTCTAACGTAACCTGTGTTTTTTTTAAGTCGCCGGCACAAACAGGTGAGGTTAGGACACAGCCTGGATATTAAGGAAACTGGACCTGATGGATCTGAAGTTTGTACTGTCTTTGCCCCCGTTGTTTGGAATGACAAGCCAACAAACACTCATTTTAGATGTAAGTGAATATCTGTAGATTGCACCTTCACTTTGAAAAGTCTAGCCATTGAATGTAAGTGCTTTACCAAGTTAAATGTATGGTTATGTCATTGTAATACATATTATCACTGTTCTTTTGTTGTTTTATTGATGTCCTTACCTGTAAAATGGTTCAACCAATATTAATAATTTAATTAGGGAAGCCCACCAACAAGGTAGCTGAGCTGTTTATACCTGAGGTTAAAACGAAAATAAAAGAAAAAAATGTGTTCAATTTACAATTTTATTGCAACGTACTTATACTTCATATCAATATAATGTCACTCCTAGTGAAGCCAGGGCCTCTTGATAAAGAATAACTATAAATTTAAGTGAAGCTATGATACAGTGAGCTAACAATGAAAAAATAATTATAAAATTACACCGAGGGCAAACCTCAAACCTTAGCTAAGCTACACCTATTTAGCGAGTAAATTGCACGGGCTATATTGACTTCAAACTGTATGTTATTTTAGAACCACCCGACAGTTAGGTGTATCATCATTTTTTATATCATACTTACGCAACAATATTGGCAACACGGATTTAGGTAGGTATAGGCCTACTGCCGATGCCTTTTGACAGAAGTTGTGTATGACGCTTTAGGGTCTCAGACGAACTGCACTTTCCGACCATACATTTCGATCACTGAGACTGCAATAGAATACAACTAGGCACTCAAGATGCAGTTGGAATGCAGTGGCTCCTGAATATATACAATTTTGCCTTTTTTTTCACAAAAACAAATATAGCAGGTTTAAAATTTATCATACATAAATCACTAATATTCAAGCACTATGTCAACAATATCACAGTAGGAAAAAAATTACTGCTCTTTATAGTCCCTCCCAGTCATAAACGGTTACAAACCTTTATACATAACATTTTTGCCTACTCCTTTCAAAAGCTTAGTTCAGAACGACATTAAAAGACAAAAAAGTTACCATTTATGAATGAGAAGGCCAAATTTCAATGCTTTTTTTTGAAATCCAAATAGCCCGTACATTCCCTCGCATGTATAGTATCAGTCCAAAACCGTGACAAAAATTTTCAATTATCAAAGACTTCTAAAATTCCTTTAACAAACGCTTAGAAAAGCTAGTTATATTGCTGATGACCTCTTCGTAACACATCTCACACTGTTCTCGTAAGGCCCAACGTCCTGAATTTAGGGCATACGTCAAAGCCACTTTTACTGATTGGGCCGACGCTAGCCGCCTGTTGAACAACAGTACGAGCAGCGCTAACTGCGCGCGCGCGCGTCGCGTGCATACGATGTTACCTGCACCCGCAACAGATACCGTAGGCCCTAAGTTTCAAATTCTAATAATCGAAATTTGTCGTGAGCTTTACGAGGCTGTAGCCACGGCAAACGTCACTTAGGCCAACCATAAATCGAAATTTCGCGGCAAAAAACTGTCACATCTTCAGTGCTGGGTGTATTTTTTAGGAATATCGATATTTGCGACATAGAAGAAAATATCTATAGTTTTCTTATTTCCAAACCATCGATATAGAAAAAATCCAGCACTACGAATGTAACAGTTGTTTGCCGTAAAAACTGCAATCCCTGACGATTATTTAGTGTACACACAAATATGTTACAGCAAGAGGTTTCTATTTTAGTTCTATTGCTGTCGAATCGCGACGTATAATTTAAATATATTTTTAAAATGTTAAACTTAAATCAATGAGCTTTAACAGTATCTGCGATGCAAAAAAATACAGTTTATGAACATGCATTTTTGCATCACACACACTTCTACATAAATAGTAAATACACATACAGTCAGTTAACGTCTAAAGAAAACTATATATATTTTTTTAAACTACAACTTAAAAAAAAAAAACAAAAAGATTCCCCAAAATTAACAAAAAGGAGTTCTATATTTCGCAAGCTTCGAGGAATATAATCTAGTGTGCAACTATCTATCATTTGCCAACGAGCAAAGGATTCAAATTTACAATTATATTTAAAAAAAAAAACAGATATATCTTTGGTAGGGCATCAAAACCGGTTTAATTGCATGGAGAAAACCTGTTTTTTTTTTCAGACACTAAAAACGATTTTGAGTGCCCTAAGTTTTGGAAAGGAAAAGACAATGCCAAAAAAACTGGCAATGATTAAAACAAGTCAAACAAACATTATATCTAGCTTCCCACAACACCAAGAATCTGCTGGGTATGTCCTACCCAACCACATAAATGTTTCAACATTATACTATATACCCCGTGATTTATTTGCCGGATTCTTCTCAAGAGGTTTTTCCAAAACGGAGCTAGATTTTATTTGACATAATTGCTTGTTATCAAATTAAGATATTTTGACCGAGACTAGGTTTTTGGTTAATATATTACTGCCATTCTCCATTTCCATACGTTCTCTGTAGTTAGGCCTGGCCATATTTCAACAACTTGGTTATATTCCTCGAAAACATAATTTTACCACGATTTTTCCACACAATTACATGCTAACCCTGTCTTTTTATATCTAACACTTCTACCCTAATGGTATTTCTCTAACGCATTGATGCGACCCTAGCGACTATAGTTAACCTTTAAGAGCATATAAATACAGTTAAAACATCCGCTTGAACCTTTTGACCGACAACGACAGATATAAAGCAAAAAGGTAGCAAAAATAATGACGACAGTTGACATTTTCTGCCGTTTTCTATGGACGAGACTAATTGCATTTTGGTTAGCACGCTCGCACGCTACCGAGCCTTATAATCTACAGCCTTATTATCCTCGCTCGTTTGCAGCGACAAATCTGGTCACGTGACCCCATTTTGAATGTGACGCGTATTAAAATCTTAAATGGAATTTTAAACTCACGCATACTCGCGTACAGATTCAATGAAACGTCTTTCCGTCGTATTTTGTGGGAAAAGTTGGAATTTATCTTGCATTCTCAACTTACTAAAGTTTACTAAGCTAAGAGGAAGCAATATAAATACAAACTTATCCCACAACATACGATACAAAAACAATATTCACAAGATCTGCATATAATTTTCCCTGTCGTTGCCGGTGAAAAAATCATTTTCATGCCCAAGACCACGTTTGTTTAATTGTCGACAGTCTTGAACACAAAACAAAAACTTTTCAGTCGCATCAATGCCGTGCTAAAAACGTAATTTTTTATTTTTTTTTATTCAATATACACGAATTTTTTATCACTTTTAAAACTATTTATGGACAGCCTTAATTAGTAGGCTATGTTATCATATCACGTTCCGTTTGTTGGGGTCAAATGTCAGTTCTTTTAGCCTCCTAAGATGCCCTTATTTTTGGAGTTTCTTAGCTAGAACTATCGATCTAATCAAGATATTCCAGTATTTTCGTTTGTATCTTTAAACAGATCTACTGCGTGCTACTGTTTAGAGTTGAATCCTCAGTGTTAAATTTCCGTTCATAGAGTTACGTAGCCTGGCCTAACAGGACACATTTCGTCACTACTTAAAAAAAAAACTCGTATCTCAAAGTAGATAATTTTTCTTAGTGGACCTTATGAACATTACATCTAGGTTCAATTTTGTTGACATATTGATTTTAGATACGAGATTTTTTCAAAGTAGTGACGATTTATTTTACAAAAAATGCATAAGGATGTCCAGTTTTTCGATGTTAGTCAAAAGCTGGGTCTTAGGAAGTTAAATTAGTCAGGGTTTTGCTTACAAATCATAGTAATGTCAACGACTTAATAAGAATTTTGAATACCGGTATCAATAACGGTAAAAATATTTTTATCTTTACATTTACTTTAGACAAATTATGTACCTAATGTTTTTTGACAACTATCGATACTATTTGTGTATCGGTTTTTTGCTACTGTAAAACCGGTACACCGTTACGGTACCGGTATTTAAAAAGATTGTTGTTTTAACCACATATCACACCCAACAAAACAAACGCTTACTAAAAATAATATTTTTTTAACTAATAATTATATTCACATATCGTTTGCTATTTATTTTTATGAATTAATAAGGACTTTTTATACAATTTTTTTTTTACGTTCCTCCCCAATGAAAAATGCAAGGGCGTTAAAAAATTCAATTTAGCACACTTTCAAAATGTCAATTTCAAACAAATAAATCGTTTTAGTTTTTACAAACATACATTTACTCATATAAAATCCTACAACATAAAATTATTACGTGTCCAAATTATAGCGACACATTCAAAACATATCATATTATTTACTTGCATGATTTTCCAACATAAATATACTCGTATTAATATACAATAATCACGCCCTTTACGATACTGTACACAAAATTAAATTTATTCATCACATCGCTTTATTTAGCTTCGATCTATGGATTTAAAAAAAAAACGCTTAACTGCGGCCAATGTGTGTAATGAGAACCAAAGCCATTAGCAACGGTATTGTCACATGCAGTTTCTGACAGCTGTCAAATCTTTGTTTTTTTTTCGCTTAGCTCGGCCTTCTGTCAGCCAGCCAGGCTGCTAATGTATTTAAAAATAAAATTTTAATATATCGTATTACATAAATGCATAAATCAATGGAAAGCCACCTGCTCGAAAATTAAATCTAGATTTAGCCGTCAAATCTGGTTTCAACTTGTCAGTTCCATACATTTCGAGACTACTAAACTAATAACATAACGCGATTAAATTTTCCAGCAAATATTTTCCGGCTTCAAGAAACTACTGGCATATAATGCCGAATTAGTTCTACATTTAAGGCAAAAACTTTGTCATAAATCATCTATTCAATTAAATTCTGGAAAGTATAGTATCGATGATTCCACCATGTCGAGGTTGGAAAAGACACTATCGAAGCCGTTGTTCGGTAGCTAAATAAATCCCCTTTCATATCCATATAAACGTCACGTTGACAGCTGTCAAATACTACCTTTAACGATGCCGCATAAATTTACCAGACTATTTACTGTACAAGGTTTTTGTAAAGACCAAAAACTACGCACAGACCAAAGGCAGACCGAACTTGGAAATCAAATAAAATTCATATAGTATTACATACTTCGTTTACATAGAAAGAAACCTTTTTTCAAAACAATCGGTTCTTCATTTAAACCTTCTCTAGGTTCGCCTCGCCAATGATGGTTCCTCGCGGCAGGCCAGCTGGCGCTTGTAGTGAGGTCCGTTTGACGACTTTTAAATCATCGTTTTACAAATCAATTGCAGCTACGCAACGGAATTGGCAAAAATACCGGTACTAAAACGGCAGATACCGGTATTTTGGTACCAATTTGCCCCACTCACTGAACAAACCCATACCATATTAAACGAAGTATTTATTACCCTATAGTTGTAATAGTTTAGGAACTATCAAAATTCTAAAATACAGAGTTCCTTTCAAGTTACAATCACTAAATTGTAAGTAACTGTTTCATTTCTATTGAAAATTTGAAACAAACAAAAAATTTACACCTCTGCAGCAAAATTATAGTTGACGTTAAAGTCACCATTACGAATTTAATTTTGATACATTATAAAGTAAAGGCGTGTGTCCACTAAAAACTAAAACTATGATAAATTCAGAAATTTACTTCTTATATAATTTTTTTTTGTGTAACTAATTACAAAATTCTGTGGTTTGCTTACTCTGGGTAAACCAGTATGTCAAAACATAACAAATGATTAATTTTTGTACATATTTCAAACGCGGCAGAAGTTTCCGACTTTTAGGCATTCCCTTCAACAAGGGCCAGAAACTTTAAACCTGCTTCTTGAAATTGGTAAGAAATCCACTAAAAATCGGCCATAGGTGTCTCTTTTTTAATCAATCGATTTCTTTCAAATTTATAAACATAGTTGAATATTTCTTACCAAGACAAGGGTGCCATACAATGCAAGGTTTGTAAAGAATACCGCATTTTTTACCAAATGTGTCTCCTGATACACAACAGTGTAATATACTGAAAGAGTGATCTGCATTCAATCTGACACTAACAAAAAACGCGGTTTATATTAACTGTACATTTTACTATCTTGCATTGAGTGGCATCATATTTTGCATGACGGCATACTATCATGTTAGAATTAGGCATCGGTTTAGCAAAACAATAGTTACCATAACAACATATAACAATGTTTCCAATGAGATTTCTGTGACAGTTGGGTGTTAGTGTCGTGAAACCCGTTTGACAACATTGACATTTGTCAAACAGACCTCTCGATAGTAACGCCATCTAGCGATAATTATTCACCTGTCAAGAAAGAAACCTTCATTGCAAATACGGTGATGTTGGACAGCAATCAATGATACTATATACTTGTTTGTTGTTGTTGTTTCTTTAAAAAAATATGGCTCTGTCCATCGGAGGACAATTTTGCCAGTGTCTAGTAGTTTTTGCCGTTGTACGGTAAAAAAATTCTATAAAACGAAATATGAGAGGTAATGGTGGATGAACGATGACCTACTATATACTTAAAGAGGTAGATATGATAGTGAACCGAAAAAAAGTCTCACAAAAGGCGACAAGGCGTTGCCTCTGTCCTCAATCATTTTTGGAATAAGGCAACGCAGGTCTTCTAATCGAGTTTATAGCATCAAAATACCGCACTGTGCTATTACAAAGTATACCGAACTGTATTTCATTTGAATTAACCACTGACAATAATCGTTGCTATGTCAACGTGTATTTAAGGAAAAGGGAAGTTGAAGAAAGATAGCAAAAAGAATATAAAGCGTGTCTATGCTGTCTACAGATTTAGTGAATAATGTTTTGCCATCGTATTTTGTCGGGTAAGTTCGTAATTATCTTGATTTCACAATCAGCTTCAGTAAACTAGTTGAGAAAGAAAGATAATTACGAACTTTTCCTAAAAAATACGATACAAAAACTTCCACTCCATCTATATTTACATATTTTTAATTATAGAATAATAGTGGATGATGTGTAAAGTGGCGTGGCGTCAGATATTTCTGTGATAAAGCCGAAGCAAAGATGGTTTACATCTTTCATAAATCCATATGTTCTGTTGTCTATATTTTGTAAATATTGGACAAGCCGGTGGGAATTGGGTCCTATGGACGCTTCGCCACTGGTGTATAAATATCTCTAATTATAAAATTATTATAGGAACCGTTGTTTATGCCAAACCGACGACTAAACTACCACTCGCTTACTTAGCAGAATTCTTCCTTTGCACGGCGGGCTTCTTTTCTTTGAGCTTGTCTTTGGGGGGTAGGGTGGGGGGCGGCGTCTTCTCGACGGTGGGGGGCGTGGGGGAAGGCTTCTTGGGCTTGTTGGCCTTGGCGGCCGCCGCGTAGTTTATGGGCTTGGGGCCCGCAGGCTCCTCTGTTACTGGCGCTGCGGGTGCTTGGACCTGAGGGAGGGAGACATTTATAATTTAAGGTCATGAGTAAATTAAAAAAAAAAAACCTCTCGTTCTGAGGTCTGTGCCCAGCAGTGAGACGTATATAGGCTGGGATGGATGGGTCCTTTCGGCCATAGGGTAAATACGCCCCTGGATACACCACTGCACTACTGCTATTATCAAACCGTGATCGGAATACGATTAGGCACATAATCTCCAATATCTGGGTGACCGAGCTCCGCTCGGGTTAAAACTCGGTACCAAGCGTTTTCCCAGAGATAATACCAAGCTAGATGTAAGCTTAGCAAAGCTTGTGTTATGGGTACTAAGCAACGGATAAATATAATTATATAGATATAGATACATACTTAAATACATATTAAACACCCAAGACCCGAGAAAAACATTCGTATTTTTCATACAAATATCTGCCACGACACGGGGAATCGAACCCGGGACCTCAAGCTTCATAGTCAGGTTCTCTAACCACTAGGCCATCTGGTCGTCTAATAAATATATATAATATAATACTAGCTTTTGCCCGCGGCTTCACCCGCGTGGAATTCGGTTATAGCGCGCGTGCCTTTTCCCGGGATAAAAAGTAGCCTATGTCACTCTCTGGCAATCTCTATGCCAAAAATCAGACTGACAAACATACACACAAACACACACTTTCGCATTTATAATATTAGTATGGATTGCTCGTTTAAAGGTATTAGATAGATAGATATATCTTAGCCCCTTCTACCAGCACTTTCCGAAAGACCATCATTGCCAAGAAGAATGCGCCGCAAGAAACTTGACTTTCTATTTTTCAAAAAAAACAAAAAAAAACCAATGAAGTAATTTAATTCCTCACCTTGAGCACCTCAGCGACCACAACCGGCGCTTCTTCCCTCTCCCTCTCTTCAGCTTTCGTCTCGCTCTTCACAGCTTTGACCTCCTTCTTCTTGGGCTGCACTTTCGTCTCGGACTTCACCGCGACCGGTTTCGCCTTCTTGGGTTCCGCTTTGACCGCCTTTTTGGGCTCCGGTTTCGTTTTGGCGTCCTTTTTGATGTCCTTTTTCTTGTCTATGGGTTGGACGTCTGCCGCGCTGACTTCCGGTGGATCGACGGGCGGTAAAGTTTCTATAAAAATAAGAGAAAAAAACTACTTTATATCCGCCTAGAATTCAGTTATCGCGCGCTGTTCCCTCGGGAAATGTGCATTTTTCCGGGATAAAAAGTAGCCTATATCACACTCGGGCCCATGAACTATCTCTATGCCAAAATACACGTCAATCCGTCGCTCCGTTTCGACGTGAAATACATACAAACACACACACACAAACATCACGCCTGTATTCCCAAATGGGGTAGGCAGAGCACGCGAAACGTTACCGCTTTGGAGCCACTTTTAGCAATTTTAGGTTTTAAGATTGACAAAAACAGGATGAAATTTGACAAGATTGTTTTAAATGCAACATCAATGAAGGCTGCGATATAATTTCGGGAATCCCCGCGATGATATTTGTTTATTACTCCTAAGTGGACGATAAGGTACTGGTACAGACGGACTGCATTCCAACTGAAACTTAACCGCATCCGCTGACATACATTCAATCGCAGCCAGTGTGCAGTTGACAAATGTATGGGCAGTCGGGAGTTGGCTGTTCAAATTCAAATAATGATTTATTCAGAAAAAATACATACGTTTATTTTTATAGTTGAAAACTGTTGGAAGACTATAAACATAATTTCTAAACTGTTCCCTAAAGTCAAAATAGTTCAAATTTTGCTCGTTAGTGGCGCCACCGTCTTTGCTTTTCCTGAAAAGTCATTGTAATCTTTTTCTCTTTGCATTAAACCGTTAACAATTTATTCTATTCCAGAGTATTATTTCCTCAAAAACAGGTGGGTATAAATGACAGGTAACTTACACACTATGCTTCTTATGAACAATAAACAATTCATAAATTTCAAAATACTTATTTACTTGATACTATGGTTTATGTCAATCCAATTTATAGAAAGGGTAAACAAAGACGCCATTAACCCGACCACAGACATTTTAATGATGTGAAAACCTAGAACCTATTGCAAAATAATTAATCTGTTCAGTAAATCGATTAATTTATTAATTGAATAGATCAAAGTATTTTTGTCTATTTTATTATTTACAACACTTGATTTAATTCCAAAGACTATTTTTTAATTTTAAGGTAAATAAATAATAATCGCTTATTCGATTCGATAGAGTATTAATCGATCTTTAAAATGTCAAATTTTCCACCATCTCTACGCTAGTCTATGCTACTACAGATTATACACGAGTTTCATACAAGAAATAACGTCAGATTTTGACGAATATTTTTCAAATGAAAATTAAATATTGAAATCAAGTGAATTTTGGTGAAAAAAGTGATTAGACGTTTAGTTAAAAGACACGAATTATAGATAAATGTGTTATCGATTCGATCCACTGGGTGTTTATACAAGCATTTTGATGAAATCGGTTTGTTTACACTCCATAAATTGGATTGGCATAACGTATATACGTTACATACAATGTACGTTACGTTGCAGTAGGAATGCAGTCCGTAATACGGCTGGATGGATTTAGATCAAATTGGCAGCGAACACTGGCTTCGTATGGCTAGCAGTACCTAAATTTTGGCCTAGCTCACCTTCTGTTTTGACTTCTTCTGTGACTTGTGGCGTTTCTTCTGTCGTCTCCTCGCTAGGTTCCTTCTGTGGCTCTTCTGTGCTTTTTACTTCTGTTGTTTTTTTGTCTTCTGTAATACAAATAAGTAACTATCTTAAGTTCGTGTTTATGCTGATTTATTCATTTATTTATATGTATATTCTTTAAAAAATCCTGGGTATTTGTCGCTTTTTTTTCGAACAAAACGTAAGACTTGTCACATTTTAAAAGCTTTTATTTAAAATTCAATAAACAAAGACTTTACAAATCAAAACACTCCAAATGTATCGTGCTAATGTTACGACAAAACACTAACACATTAAGTACTCGCTGAAGAAATGGTGAGTTTTTTTGACAAAGCACGGTATCTGGAGGAGATACAGCGTTTAGTCGAATCAGGATCCTACATTTTAAGAGTTACAGTGTAAATTTCAATGAAGTTTTTGAATGTTATTGGTAGAAAATCAGTATACTTTAAGTATGTATACAAAGCTGATTGAACAGTTTGATTGCTTAATAGCGACATCTCTTGCTCGGGTGAGCGGTTAGCTCCAATGGAATGTTTGAAGGTTTCTCGATGAGGGCTAAAAACATAGATGTCGCTAGTGTCGCTGCTTAAGTGACTAAATAAGAAACAAACAAGCTGAGATATGTGGCGCATAGGAGAAATTCGTGTCTGTACTCCTGTCCAGTGGTAGTGTAGGGGTATGGCACGCAGCACGGAACGCTGAGGACCTGGGTTCGATTCCCAGCGCTGGTCTCTTTTTCTGGTTTTTCTGTGCATCTATATTTCAGTTTGTATTTTCGATATGGATTCTACGGGATGACCGTAAAAGTAACAAAATTTGGAGTTTAAATAAAAAATACAAAAAGACTCCCAAAAAAACAATCTTACAGTGTTCTGTCACGACTGTCATTACTCATTATTAGAAACGTTACACAATAGGCCCTCTGGTCTGTCGTGTGTCGTGTGTCGTGTGTCGTGTGTCGTGTACGTGGTAGGTACCGGCGGCGGGCGGGCGCGCTCTCGTGGGCACGAACTCTGCGGCGTAAGGGTTCAGCGTCGACCGGGACACCGCCTCCGCGAGGGAGAGAGACGGGTTGCCGTTGCTCGTGCTGCAACAATAAGAGGCTGTATCAAAACAATGCTATATAACATATATTTTGTAGGTGGTCGGACCTTGTGCAAGGTCCGCCCGGATTGCTACCACCATCTTGCTCGCTAATCCTGCCGTGAAGCAGCAGTGCTTGCACTGTTGTGTTTCAGCGTGGAGAGTAAGACAACCGGTGAAATTACGTGCACTTGAGGTATCCCATCTTAGGCCTCTAGGTTGGCAACGCGTCTACAATACCACTGGTGTTGCAAATGTTTATGGGTGGTGGTGATATCTTACCATCAGGAGACCCACCTTGCTCGTTTTCCATGGAAAAATGTAAAATGAAAAAATGTTTTATTTGTTAGGAAAATGCCATCCAGTCGAATAAAAAATAAAATATATAGCTAACACTAACTAACCCTTTTCCAGGCATAGTGCATATTATCTAAGTGTTTTCTTACTGCTGGTAACCAAATTTCATCGACATCAACATCATCTTGATACGTACACTGACATTGTGGAACCAACTTCCGTCAGCAGTGTTTCCTGGCAACTATGACATCGGGGCTTTCAAGTAAAGGTCTTATACTGTCTTAAAAGGCCGGCAACGGACCAATGACTCTCCTTCAGTCATGGCTCGGAACCGGTTTATAAAATAGCGGTAAATACCGGTTTATTTCTGTGTAACTCCGAACTTTCATAAGAACGCGAACGTTTTTAAGAACTTAACCATAACCTAAATAAACCGGTTTATTGGACGAGTGACAGCTGGCCGGCCGGCAGCGGGCGGCGACGTTTATCCTGCGCTGGAATAAATCAGTTTTTATTGTTCTAAACCGGTTAATCTGACAAGAACTTAATGGAAATGTTCCCTTAAAACCGGTTTAAAAATAACGGTTTCGCGAACGAAACCAAAATGAAAAGGTTTGGCGCCAAGTACATGATACCGGTTTGGAAATTTAACCGGAATCAGAGCCTTGCCTTCAGTAGTTGGAACTCCCACCAGATGACCCGCTTGTTTGTTTGCCTCTCTTATAATAAAAATAAATAATAGTGATAAACTCACGTGGGGTAGTGCGCATGTCCGTTGACGGGGCGGTGTCGTTCCCGCTGCTCGTCTTCCAGCATGGCCTCTATACACTGTTCCATAAGCGCCTCCTCCTCTAACTGCTGCATCACCTGGAACCCAACACGAGTGTGACCCTCAGCGACCAACGGCATCTGAGCGGACAACGGGGCACGTTAAAAAAAAAGCAAACAAAAAAAGAATTTTGAAAATCGGTCAGAATTATCGTAAAAAACATACAAAAGCTTAGAATAGAGAGAAATAAGAAGAAATATACAAAAAAAAAATACATAAGAGACAAATCGAGAATGTCCTTTTTTTAAAGTTGGTTGAAAATAAATTAATATGTATGTATGTACCTGTTTTCTGTATCGCTTACTATTTGTGGTGTACATTAAAGAGTCGTTGTATTGTGTTGTAATAAATTTAACATGTTGACTGCCATGAATGAGCATCGCTGGTGGAATCAATCTTCTCTCAGGTGGGATCATCGCAGATTTTTTTGAGGGACAGAATAAAACTTTGAATGCTATTTTGTAGAGAATACTTAATATTTTTTTATTATTTTGTCAGGCTAGGACTTTCAATTTCAATAAAATAATGTTATATCTGAATAGCTGGTATTTTATTCAGGAATAATATAAATATTCTGCATAATTATAACTTTGTCTACACTTGGTTTGGATAGGTATTTAACTAAATGTAAACAAAACAACGTCAATTTGTGTCTTAAATATTGAAATTCCCCCATTAAACTATCTACACATTTACATTTCTGTATTGAAATACACTAGTCTAGTTTGAATTCCAATGATGAATTTGTTTACATTTAGTATAATAAGTAGCAAGTGGTCTTACAAGCAAGTGGTCTAAGAAGCAACTGTTCTAAGAAGCAAGTGGTCTAAGAAACAACTCCTCCTACCTAATCTGTTCGTGTTGGAAACTTGAAAAAACATAGGATAGATTAGGTTTGAATTGCGTCAAGGTGCGAGAAATAATAGGAAAGAATAGGAGCTCAACTTTGGGTCACAGAATAGAATTATTTATTATTATAATTTATACAATGCACAGGTAGCTTAAAGGTTACAGCCATCCGGCACCCGACCAGCACCGCCTCGCCTCGAGCGGTTATTATTCTTCGTATGTATTTGTCTGGGCATGCGGTCACTACATCAACTCCGTAGCGTCACCGGATCACTTGGGATGCGGCGCTCTCCACCCCCCCGCCAGCACCCTTCATACCCCCTACTCGGAAATTCGTGGACCACCTGCCGACGAGTGGACGCCGAAAGTCGAAGCTGTGGTGGTCGGGTGCCGGGTGGCTCTAATAAGCTGTAACCTTATAGCTGATCCGATATCATTGTTCAACTGTGTAATTGTCTTCAAAGTACTTATTAACAATGAATGGAGACCGACTACTCTAGTCTCTATTTTTATATAAGATCTATCTTTGGCGAACTTTTTAGACTACCCTAGACCACTTGGTACTTAGACCAGCTGCTTTTTAGACAAAGTGATACCTGCATATTCCCTATGAGTATGCAATCTAGATAGAAGAAGCAAATGCTCACCTGTTTGTCGAATTCCTCTTCGTTTTCCATCCACATGTAGTCAGCGAAGTCGTCAGGGGGGGCTGCGGGGTAACCCGCGCCTGCGTAGTAAGCGCCTGCCATCACGTACCCTGAAACAACATATAATATTAGACGAGAAATAGAGGAATCAAAAGCTAGGAGAGTCAAAATAATATTTTCTCGAGGCACAAGGTGTTAATGAAAAAATTTAGAACCAGAAAGTTTGCTCAGAATCAAGAGTAGAATCGATTACACTATGTTTTAAATCAGGCTGCACCCGCGCAGTACACCCACGCCAGCTAGCGTAGGCCTTTACTTACAGGGCGCATTTAGATCGGTCAGTATGAGAAAGTCAAACTATAAGACATACGAAGATCTGTCTGTGTGTTCTCAGGAACCACGTCATAGATTTTAGTAATAACAAAAACTGCATTGATACATTAAAAAAAAATATGTACTCAGTTTGGTAATCGAATTGAAAAATAAACCAGATATTGGTAGTGTAGGTCATAAGAAATAAATGTTACTATGAAACACGATATCTAGAATTAATAAAATGCATTATTTTCATATTCTTTAATAATGTAAGTTTTATTTTTCAAAGCGTCTGGGTACGATTCCAGAGTTAACTACAACTTAACGACTTAAGTACAAGTTTTTTTTAATGTATGAATGCAGTTTTTCTTGTTATTAAAATCGATGGCATGGTTCCTAAGAAAGAACAGATCTTCGTATGTCTTATAGTTTCAGACTTTGCCATACTGACCGATCTAAATGGGCCAACCTGTATGCAATACAATTTAACATCAACTGTATGTGTTGTAAGCAAATAACTATTTCTTTCTTTCTTCTTTCCACAGTAACTGACCAAGGCATACTGCTTCAACAAACTAGGTTGATTCAAGGCTCTGCCAAGTCCCTTCACTGCGTACCCCACTCACCAGGCATGTATCCCTGAGGCACTTGCACGGGGCACGTGCCCGGCACGTGTCCCTGGTGTATCGGGGGACACTCACCGGGTATGTGTCCCCGCGGGATGTGGACGGGATACACGGGCGGGGGGTGCAGCCCGTCGCCGCTGCCGACCACGCCGCCGGCCACGCCGCTGTCGATTATCACGCCGTTCGGCTGGAAAGAGACAGCAAGAGAGTTAGAGGAAGAAGGAAGAAGTTCCTTGGCTCGCGTGTGCATTAGTCGCTTGGTGAAGAATTTTAAGTTGAACAATTCAATTTATATAACAAATAAAAGCGTTGATAGGTAACTCTAATTGCCAAAAGCAAGTGAGTAAAGCCGAGTGTAGGAGTCTTTGAACACTCCAGGTGAATGTCAGCCTCAAACGCAAGGGACATATGGTAAAGCAAATGGCTTTGCCAGTGCTAGAGCTTGGCAAGAAAGTTTCTTAGTCTGAGTTCTTGCAAGTCAGGCAAGAGTGTAGACTTGCAAGATTTTTTTTTTGACATTGCAAGGCCGTAGGACCAACGAGTTTGTAGTGGCCAATCGAGCGCCGCAATGTAATGCAACTTACACGATTTTTCTTGCAAGTCTAAACTCGGCTCTAGATAGTTGATCAAAAAGCACCAAACAGATCTGGTGAAATAAAAAAAACGAGTAACCTTTTTTTGGCTCTTTTCACTGATTTTTTTCTACGCAAATGGGTTCGTGATTTTAACATCCTGCATGATTGGGTTACAGCCCTTAGAAATTTGTTCAAATCTGTTTTGATCATTCGAATGCGACATATCAATCAGGAAATAAATAAAGCTCACCTGCCACTGTCCGTTCTCCTCATTCCCATAATAAGCACCAACGTTAGGTGTAGTCTCCGGAATTTTCATACTGGCAACACTCAATTTTCTCTCACACAACTATCCATAAACTAAAGACTCCTAGTGTAAACACAGCTTAACAATACTGGCACAATGCTTAGAACAAAGTTTGTTTTTAAATTTATAGATTATGTATGTTTAAAGTTAGAGGCACTGCTATCATAAGGTTTTCAATATAATTTGTGTGTGTCTTGCCGTCTATCTTCATTTCTGGTTTTCTCTGCAACTGGAAAGACAAGAAAAGGTGACATAAAAAAACTATGTCCATAGAATATACACCATATTATTTTTAATACCAAGTTATATCTCTTATCGAAAATACATATAAATATTTATATCTCTTAAACCAACCTGGTGGAAAGGATGAACAAGGATGATGTTATGTTTACTGTCAAGAATAATCAAAAATCGCACTCCTAGATCAATGAGTAATCATCATCATCATCATCATCCCAGCCTATATACGTCCCACTGCTGGGCACAGGCCTCCTCTCAGAACAAGAGGCTTGGGCCATAGTTCCCACGCGGGCCCAGTGCGGATTGGGAACTTCACACGCACCATTGAATTGCTTCGCAGGTTGTGCAGGTTTCCTCACGATGTTTTCCTTCACCGCAAAGCTAGTGGTAAATTTCAAATGTAATTCCGCACCAGAATTTGAAAAACTCAGAGGTGCAGCCGGGGTTTGAACCTCTGTTTGAGAGGCGATAGGTCAAACCACTAGCCCACCACGGCTTTTTTAATGAGTATAATCAACCAACTCAAAATAATCCACTATTTCAATTTAGACCTTCTAGAAATTTAATAAAGTAAAAATGTGGTATTATTTTCAGCTGATAATACTCTTGATCTTTTAGTGCCAATGCTAATTTCCTACAGGAAAGTGCTTTTTTTTATTTGACGAGTGATTTAAAAAATACAAATGATTACGCAAAAAGGTCATAGTCTCAATCCCACTATCCCACTAATTATAAATGCAAAAGTTTTTAAGTCTGTTTGTTTGTTACTTCATCACGTTTAAACCGCTGAAGCCATTTAGATGAAATTCGGTATACAGGTAGTTTGCGTCCCGGGGAAGGGCATAGGATAGTTTTTTCTCTCTACGCGGACAGAGTCGCGGGTAACGGCTAGTTTAATATAATAGCTTATTTAGCACTTCAGATTTTTTACCTTTCGCCCAGGTTTTTACTTAAAAAAAAAAAATAAAAGAACTTGCCTATTAATATTGATATCCATATTTAACAAAATACACACTTAAAACACTGAACAGTTTTCAGACAGATAACTAATAAATCGAAAGTCCTAGCGTACTTTATAAAGAACAAATTAACACTGAATGACGGCCAAATGTACTTTAAAAAGCACAACTTGCAAATAAACAATTTAAAAAACGTTGAAATTAACGTCTAAACAGCACTGGCGACCCACGTCTAATGTCGTCTAAGTCTTGAGTACTATCTGTAAAAAAAGTCGGAAACTAACGAGAATATAGTGAAATCCATTGACGTAAAGCTAGTAATATAATTAAGTAATTAACATTGTAATTTGCTTAATCATTTGTCCATTATTGAACTGGTTATCAGCCATTTAAACTATAGGGTAGGTCAATTACTGTTCATTAGTGTTAGTAAATAGAATTAGTCATTTATCTGAGAACTGATAACAGTTGACATTCCTGTTTAATAAAACAAAGTGGTTAAATTTAACTAAAATTAATGAGGGCTATCGCGAATGAATTCGCCACTAGAGGCGCTAGTGTAGCGTGAGGTCTCCCGAAATGTCAAATCTCATAGTTTTTCGTGAGCTACGCGGGTTTATTTATAATTAGAATATTTTTGTGAATATTTTGCAATATGTGAAATTAATTATGGCAAATATGCGTTCCGGGGCAATGAATGTCTGTGTTTTGAGACAGTTTTGGCTTTCGGAAACCTTTGTCCTCCCTTTTTTCGAACAAAACGGGGACTATGCAACACTGTGGCATGCTCGATATTTTTATGGTACGGTTTTCAGGTGTATTAAATATGATTTTAATCTAAACCTTGTTTTCACGCCCGTAATAACAGACTTTGAAAGCCATACTTAAAAACCTCACGCAACAGTGCGCCATCTAGTGAGACAAAAAACGATAGCCCTCATTCTACAGTACCCGGCGATAAAGATTGCACATCGGTCTTCGGGAAAAGACAATTTCACGACCATTTACGAACGCTGGCGACCGTCCATCACTCATCGTATTTATTAAGTGGCGTTTTATATCAAATAAATAACTGACATTGGCCCAAGCTTTAAGGCCGCCATCAAGGAAATCTAATCTAATCTACTGCACCTTTATGGACTTAATTACTTTACGTCAAATTAATGACATGTAAACTTCGGATATCTATAGAGAGCTGTTGCAACTACTAGAAAAAGGATAGTTCCCTCTTTTTCCTAAAGATGCCATCATACAATTTAAAGTTTTGGGGGGTTTCAACAACTCTTTATTACATATTTTCATGTAAGTGCGTTGCAGATTCCGCCTGGATAGATGTTGGGAGACCCTAATTGTACTATAGCTACTTCGCAGCAGATAAATGTAGTTATAGTTAATTAAATTCAGTTTCAGTTCATCATACTGTAGATTACGGTTCATCCATAAATATTTTTTTTCTTCCCTGTTTCAAATCTGCAATGGGCTGTTCTAGCCATAATCAGATGGTTGGATTTTAATATTTAGGGTAATTTGGGTAGTGTTCCACTGCACACCATCACCATTTTAGGTATATGGGCTTATTATCTTTGGTTGAGCCCTAGGATGTGCCATCTTTTTAACCTGGGAACATACTCATGTTCATTCAAACATACTCACTCATGTTCATTCAACAAATCTCTGGCTAATATATGTTTGTGTGGTTTTGGAGTCTTTCCTTATATTTTCTACAGTATTTGTTCACTTCTTTTTTTATAATATATATAAATTACGTCTCATTGAGGGGGGGGAGAAGCAGTGCCGTAGCGTGGGTATCAGCCGCCCGGTTCGGAAAAAAATTATCCTCCTGTTTAGGTTTTAAAAAACCTTAACATACAAGATGTCATTATTGCACGGTCAATTAAAAAGGGGATTCCCCGGTTTCGTCACAGTATAAGTAATGGGAAATTTCGTGCTCAGTCTTATCGGTCCGAATCGTAGGTGCGACAAAACTGTGAAATATATTATTAGCTTGATATTATTCAGTATTATTTATTATGGAGTTTGCCGTTGCTTAGTTTAGACTGGCCAGCGAATGCTGTCCACGCATTTTTTACGAAACTTTTTTTTTTTTTGCAATTTTTTTTTTTTATATTTCTGCTTTAAGAAATAAATAAATTATATTTTGTTTAAGGGGATCCCATGCCCCAATGACCTTCGATATGAATTCCTTAGTTTTCTAATGCTTTATGTAGCTTATTATATTAACAACAAGGGCTTTAAGCAATATAGTATCCTATATTTACTTCAAAGTTCATTGTTTTCGAGATATTTGGCATCAAAGTTGAACAATTTTAGGCCAAAAAACTGGTTTTCTGACTATAACTTTTGTGTTAATTATTTTCAAATGAAAACCCTCAACCAGTTTGTAGAGACGTTAAAGACAAACCCAAATATGTAGATTTCGTATATGTTAGATCTTTCACGTCAATAGAGATACAAAATAAGTGTTTTCTCAGACAATGTCTAAAAAAAACATATAAAATTAAGTATTAATTTTTTTCAAGACAAAAATGGAGATAAAAGATTGGAGAATGATAGCCGTTTGACTTATAATTCTATCTGAAGTGCAAAAGTAGAGATACAATTCAAAACTTGTCAAAAATCAATGAAAACCTCGGGTAGACCCTTAATTCAACCTCCTACCAGCCTCAAAATGGAAAAATGTTATAAGATTATGTTAGATTAGAATTAAAATCTTAGAAGATAATATTCAATGCCAATCTGGTCAAAATGGTCCAAAAATTGATGCATCCTGGACTGTACGTAAATGGGCACTGAGAAAGGTCATAAAATTCACCAAGGGACAACTAAAGTGCATCATCAACCTTTACACATTACTATAATGAATGTTGATGCAGCTTGAAGTCTGGAGTATAATATAATATCTGGAAAAATTAAATAAATATTTAAGCATCAACATCGTTTAATCAGTGTTGTCAGCCTCATGCGGTGTGTCTGGGACAGCTTTCGTTGGCCAGAGTCTAAATATGTGAAGATCCTGGTGGTGGACTAAGCCTGTCCCGAGTAGCAAAGCTAAACAAGGCCTTCCCAGTTTCCAGTGGTTATTTCTAGGAACTGACTGAAAAATGAGCTAGCAGAGAAAAATTGGAGACATGCAGTAGCGGACTAATACCCGGTCCACATTATTACAGTAAAATTGTTCCAGTAGCACTGTAGCATGACACTGCGGTGCTTGATTGATCTTGTGTAACTCGTTTGGATTGTAACTCCGCAATGTATCGCTACTGGCATGGTTTTACTGGAATAATGCGAACCGGGCTTAAGCCCACTGGTGCACAGAATGGCAAAGCTGAAAGAAGGCCTCCCAGTCCTAAAAGTTGGTGTTAGAACTAGCTTTTTTCAGGAATTGATCAAGACTACCGAATCAATGTTAATCGGCCATTGGGCATATACATGGTCAAAATTATTTACATTGCATTGTTTCTGACACAAAATTATTTGTCTTCAAACTAACAAATAAAAAAACTGGTGTACCAAACTTTCTTTTTCAGTGTAGTAAATATTAAACTAGAGAAAAATTAAAAATGCTACTATGTCCCATACAAAAAACTTGACAATGAAAATAATTTAGACTAATAATAAGAAAAATTGTTTAAAACAAATTAAAATATAGTTTTATCCTAAAAACTTCTGTTTTTTGTGGCTGTAGCTAAGCACTAAATCATAGGTTAATTTACACAGCCTACATCCAACATAAATGCAAACTCAAGGCCATGAAAAACCTTTGTTACTCCTTAATATAAAACAGCTGGACAGATTTGGATGAAATTTATCAAGGAGATTGCTGGATGTCAGGACAGGAATAACAAATATGTTACTTTTATCTCAATAAACGGGATAGGAATAAATCCCAGAATTACAACCACTAGGATTACACATTAATGAAGCCCATGAATGAGGAGATACTTAGAAGAACAAGGGTCACCGACACAGATATAGATTACACTAGATAACGCAAACACCTCAATCTGTATGAAAACCAACCGTGTCACTTTTTTATATCTACTGTGACGTCTCAAGACCGAATTAGCAATGTGAATCCCCCAATGTCCGCGCAAAATTGATTCAAATGCGCCGCCCGCCCGCGCCGTGGGGCTCGAGTCAGTCACTAGTCATGATTAGTCAGTTAGCAATCAGTCTTTGTATGGGGCCAACCCCGACGTTTGGTCTGCATTGGTTGCGTAATCTAGTGTAATCTATATCTGTGGTCACCAACATAGCCAGGCAATTAGCTCATTGAAGTGGTAATGGGCAGGCCATATAGCACAGAGAACAGATGGTTGTTGGTGCCGAAAGGTTCTCAAGTGGAGACCGCGGATCAGCAAGCGCAGTGTAGGAAGTCCACCAAAAAGATGGATGGATGACCTGGTTAAAGTTGCAGGTTCATGGTGGATGCAAGCCCAACCGAGGTAACTGGAGGTCTATGGGGGAGGCCTTTGTCCAACAGTGGACGTCCTACGGCTGATATGATGATGAAGAAGCCCACAATTTAAAATTCAGGAGCTCCCATCCTATGGGAATTTAAATCCCTAAATTTCAATTTCACTGCCTGACCTAATGGTTTACTCGTGTGAAGCTGCAGGTAAAGTGTAGTGAATAATATATTGGTTGGTCTTTCTTTGGTCACCTACTTAGAAGGTACAATATAATAAGGTAAAATAACAAAATTAAACTTTTTTTAGATATGCTAAATTTTAATACTTGAGATGTGAATCATAAAATAAAATTATAGATGTCTATAAAAAAAAATGAGTTTCCTGTTGCTTTTTTTTCAAGAAGTTTTCCCAAAATTGGCAGTAGATTTTTTAACATCCATGAAGTACTTGACATAAATTGGATAAAGATAATTTGAATTCCTAAAGCATTCTGTATGAATTATTGCATAACTTAAACAGTGTATTAAATACTTTACAATCTAATGTGGAAGCATGACCTGACATTGCCAGTTTTTATTATACAAATTCAAGGTCAACAACTAAGTTCACATGAACTTTTAAAAATAATCAGTCCGAGTCAAGACTTATAATGTCCCTCTTATCTCAAGAATACATCTATAAATAGTTTTAAACGAAGTTGTATCTACCTACAATAATTACAAATCGGAAATAATTAAATTCTACGTCTTACCTATGCAACCTCTTTAATCGGCGCAAAAAAAAAAGTTATTGCACTACACATTCTCTATGCTTTCTGACGAAATGAAACAAAAACGTAATTGTTGTCGACGTAAACGGCTGATAATGTTATGAAACTGAATGTCAACAAATGAAAGGTGGGCTGCTTAATTATTAAAATATTCCACTTTCTAAACTACGACTCGAATGAGACTGTAAAGCTAGGCCCTCTAGCCCTCGCCATGGGTCCAAATGCATATTAAAAACAAACATTTTTGAAATTTGAACTAGGAACTCCGCAGAACGGCCAAGCCCAAAATAGATCACCTAGAAACTAAAATAATAATCAACTGACCGAGTTTCCATACAAACGACACAGCGCGATCAATTCAGCGCAAATTGAAGCACAAAGTAGACGCGAAATAGCGCGCTGGCACCACGTAAAAGCAATTTAACTGGAGAAAAATTTAAACTATTATTTAGCACGTGTTTCTTTCCTACATGCTACGTAACATTGCAAAAAACATAATACTCACTCATTCATAGCACTTTCCGTGCTTATGTGACATTGACCACTGAGTTGTCGCGCTCCGAAATGCTTTTGATAATTTTTATGCACTATTACCTAGTAAATTAGCACTTTAACCTCCAATTTCACAATTTTACACACAAGACGATCTATCAGCGTTCGTGGCGCAAATGGCGACCGCAGTTAAGTTCGCCGCCCACGAAACCGTTTCTGAGCAAATGATAATATTGATCTAACTTCGTGGCAATTAAAAAGCCGGCCAATTTTAAAGATGTGGTCGTGTTTTACAATAATTAGATGGAATTAAAGTAATTATAATTACCTTTCTAGGCGTCGATCATACTCTTGTAAATTTAGATAAGCCAAAATGGTTGTCAAATGGATAAAAATAAAAAGTAAATTATTTATGACAGAAGGGGTACCGATACACAAAAAAGAGTTTCAATATGTAGTTGACTTTTTTTTTTTAAGAAATAAATCACTAATTTTGTACTAATTGAATGGAAAAGCATGACAAGAGCTTATTTATATTTTTGGCGTACAATAATGTTTGTTAGAATTATACCTTGAGCAATTACAATTTCTATTTCTACATCGTTTCTGAACGCAACACTGGAAATCATAGTGTTTCATTCTACGCAGTATAAATTTACATTTTATAAATTAATACAATAGCATTCTTTCACTTGATGTTATTCTAATATAACTTTATTGTGCTCTTCTTATGTTTTTCATTATGCACTAAAAATATTGTTATTAAAAAGCCATAGTTTCTGAGTAACATCATTAAAAAACTTGGGGCTAGATAACGAAACGTGATTGAGTGAAATAAAAGTCAAAGAGGCTTTTTCCGCCAAAAAAGCAATAATCTAGTAAGCAGAAATATTGTATAATACTTTACTGTAGACTTATAATAATCAATGGTAATAGCGAAAACATACCGAGAAACATTTGAAAAAAGGTTTCTCAGAATTAAATTACTAAATAACAAGAACAGCACGACGAAGTGGGCTAGTTCCTTTTGCCTTTTGGTCTCAAGTAAAAAAATTGAACTGTCAATGTCAGCTTCAGCTGTTAAAAAAAACACGGACGGAGGACGGAACGGAAGCGGATGGCCTTGGAATTGGAATGCCCGACTAACTAAATATTTACTTGATGAAGTCTAATTTAATTAATTAAAACGAAAATGTCTGCACCGTACGTAGAATTGAAAAAGCCACTGAGCGAGTATGCGTTGCTCTGCCGCGGCTGCTTGGCGGAGTCGGGGGAAATGAAGAATATGCAAGAATGGGGCCTTGCTGATGACTTCTACCTCATAGCTGAGGTTTATATATTTTATTTATTAAATAAGGCGTTGTCTACGGAGGCTTTAAATACTTACAACTTACTTATACTTTAATAATAGTCAAGTGAATTGTAATACATAAGTACTTATGTATAATTTTTACCATGTTCTTGCGGTACATTTTCTTGGCAAATGATGGCCTTTATGAGCGAAAGCACTGGTAGTTGGTAGTATAAAAAACCTTTTTGATTGGCATTTTTTTTTAAGTAATTGAAACACAACCGTACAGCCATATTCAGGTGAAGAATTAGCTCATGCAATATGCTTGCTTAAGGCTGTTTAGCCTTCTTTTCACACTTCTACAACATTGTAGTAATAATAAGCTTAATTGACTACCTAATTACTTCCTTTTTCTGTCACTATAGGTGGCCAATAGTTTTTCTAGAGACAATTTTATTTAAGTGTGAGATGGCACTGGGTGTCTACTTTTAGAGCTACCTTACCTAATACTAAAATTAGTCGCGCTATTGGTCAGCTGGCGGATTAACGCGTTGATGGGCAAATTCAAATTCCTTGGTGGGCCATCGGACCTGCAGAGCTACTACGAAATTCGAAAATCAAAGTTTGTGTTGTTCGGTCCCTTTGTCGCTTATACTATTTTAATACAAGAGTGAGAGAAACGGTACAATACGAACTTAGATTTTCGAATTTCGGAGTAGACCCTCTGAGATTGAACAGCCTTGGTCTGGTCTACACTGGTCATAATCAAAATATTTTTTTCTAGGTACCAAAGAGAGATGATGTAACAGAGCTGCTGTGTACGGCGTGCGAGGAGAGCCTGGCTCAGTGCCGGGGCTTCAGGAGGCGCTGCCAGGAAGCTGACGCGTTCTTGAAGGATACTGCCAAGGTGGTTATCTTTTATTACTATCCAATAAGTACTTTCAAGATAATTACACAAGTGAACAATGATATGCACGCATCAGCTATAAGCTGCCTGTGCATTATAAATAATAATAATAATAACACAAGAGGGCTTTATCTATGGTGCAGGGTGTGCGTTGCACACGGGCACGGCGGTGTTAGGGACGCCGGCTGCAGCACTTTCATAGAACAGTTTTTTAACCGCACGCTTACTCTAGTAATACATTACGTACGCTTATGTAATGATTGCACACAGGCGCTACATGGGCTCGACAATAACCGAGAGACAACTACACTAGTTGCACTACACTAACGGGGAGACACCTCTACAATAACCGACAGACGACTCTACACTAACCGAGAGACCCTTTACAATAACCTAACCAACTTAGATAAGTTAGAAAACCTTTGACATTGACATTTTAAAGTTTAATATCTTAAAAATTGGTCAAACGATTTCAGTGAAACATAACTAATAACCACAAGCAAACTCGCTTTCACATAAAAAACTGTATTGAAATTGGACCATCTGTTACAGTTTTTTATTGCATATTATACACCGTGTTTTTTTATATTCGTTAACTTCGGCAGACAACTCAGTTCATTGATATGAATTACCTGATAATTAACTTTTTCGCGAAATTGACAAAAAAAAATTTTTTTTTCGATATGGTTTCACGGGATACCCGTAAATGTAACAAATTTGGAGTTGAAATAAAAAATACAAAAAGACTTAAAAACCAATCATAATTTGATTGCTTAGTAGCGACATCTCTTGTCTGGGTGAGCGGTTGGTTCCGAAAGAGTGTGACGTCTGTCGACGCCACATATATGTCGCTAGTGCTGCTGCTTAAGTAGCAAAGTAGAAATAAGCAACCTGAGATATGTATGCATAGGAAAAATTCGTGTCTAGATTCCTGTCCGGCAGTGGTGTAGGGGTTATAGCACGCAACACTGAATGCTGAGGACCTGGGTTCGATTCCCAGTGCTGGTCTCTTTTTCTGGTTTTTCTGTGCATCCATGTCTCAGATTGTATTTTCGATATTTTTTTCTTAATATGTGAATAAAACACGAATTACTCGAATTAGTTATGGACTTCGAAAAAAATTAATAAATTAAGGGTCTTTACACTGTTTTACTTGTTATCTGAAATATCTGTTAATGGATATCAAAAATTATGGTGTATTAACAAATAATTATCGGAAATAAATGTTTTTTTTTTTATTAAATAAATCTGTTTGAGAGCTATGATGCCACAGACAGACAGACAGATAGACAGATTTTGGGGTTGAACTTATGATTATGACACCCCTCTTATTGTGTCCAGGGTTAAAAAAAAGAGTGAAATTGTGTGAAAAGGGTGAAAGAGTGAATTTTTTTGTTGGGCTTTGGGATATTCTGCGCATCACGTTTTTATTTAAAAAAAGTTAAAAGTTCCGGAATCTGTAGATAGTCTTATGTTGTATCATAATATTCATAATTACTATTTTTTAGTTTTTCTACACTAGTTTTTTTTCCCACTTAATTAGCCTTTTAACCCCCGACGCAAAAAGAGGGGTGTTCTAAGTTTGACCACTATGTGTGTCTGTGCGTCTGTCTGTGGCACCGTAGCTCTTAAACGGGTGAACCGATTTGAATCCGTTTTTTTCATTTGAAATCAGGTTTTCTAGCGATGGTTCTTAGACATGATTTATCAAAATCGGTTAAGCCGTTTTTGAGATATTGAACTTTGAAGTGACAAAGTTGTGGGTTGTCAACATTTTTTGTTGGTTAGGTTATTAACTACAATACGAAAATTAAATTACACTGCCTGTTAACTCTCCACACGCATAAACCGCTGAACTGACTTAAATGAAAATTGATATGGACATAGTTTAAGTCCCTGGGAAAGACAGAATAGTATTTTTCCCAAAAAAGTACCCAAAAAATTGTAATGAGGGCTATCGCGTGTGAATTCCCCGCTAGAGGCGCTAGTGTAGCGAGAGGTCTCCGAAATATCAAATGCCACTGTTTTTGGGTGAACTACGCGGATTTATTAAAAAATTTAATAATTTTTTGAATATTTTGCAATACCTGAACTGAAATTGATTATGGCAAATATTCGTTATGGGGCAATGAATATCTGTGTTTTGTTGACAGTTTTGTCTTTCGGGAACCTTTGTCCTCCCTTTTTTCGAACAAAACGGAACTACGCAACACTGTGTCATGCTCGATATTATTATGGTACGTTTTAAGGTATTAAATATGATTTAAATGTAATTTTTTTTTTACGCCCGCAATAACGAAGTACTACTATACTTCAGGCAGGACCTTAATCTACAGTGGCGCCAACTGGTGAGCGTGAAAACGTTAGCCCTACTTTCGTTCACATTTTAAATTCAGTTAATGTTTCTATTTTAAGAATAAAAGTTATTACATTTTATTAATGATGAATTTATCGATTTACAGAAAAAAACAACGAAATCTTTGAAGCAAGAAACCTCAATATCGTGCATACTCCGTGAAGATAAACTAATCCTTGCCATATCAGCCAACAACACTGATTCAAAAATACTCCTTCCATGCCCATATGCAACAAAAAACCAATGCAGAGAGAAATACTTAAAGAGATACTTACATAACCACCTCGTCAAACACCATGGTTTCACAGAAAAATCAACCATAGACTGCCAGTATTATTGTTTGTATGATGACTGCTCATACAACTACAATTCGGACAAAAGCAAATATTTCTCCGAACGTAAATACCTAAATCAACATTACAATAAAGTCCACAGTACCAAAATACTCTGTGAGAGATGTAACCTCAGCCTTTGTCAGAGGGAATTTGAAAGGCATTTGAAAACTTGTAACGTTGCATTTTTGTGTGATGTTTGCTATATACCATATAAAAGTCATGAGCGTCTGTTAGTGCATATGATGAGAAGACACCCTGAAATGCATGAGCAGTATAAGAAAGAAAAGAAAGCTAAGAAACGGCTAGCGGAAACTGTAACGGAGAGTAAGAAAGTGAAAGTCGATGATAAAGTGGACTACATGTATGATAGTCCAAAACGGTCTCTGGCTACTCAAACAAAACCTGAAGATAACATAAGAAACGACGTAGCTCTGCCTTCATGGAAGTTGGACAATGAAGCAAAGACCGATGAAATATCAACACAGACAGTTTTTGAAGATTTACTTTCGCTCAAATCACAAACTAGTGAAGACGATATTTTTTTTTCGGAAACTGTATCGCTATCTGATATACAAACTCAAACATTCCCAGTTGAATTTGGTTTAAGCAAATCTCATAAAGAGACTATAACATCTGAGACACAATCACCAGATTTAAGTATAAAAGAGACGCAAACTTGTGGGTGTTTATGTGATACACCTAAGTTGAATTTAAAGCTTTTTGACAGTGTGTCATCTAGTCCTTTAAGTATAAGTTTAGCTTCAGCGGAAACACAGACGGGAGAGTTCAAATTTGATGTGAAATCTGATGATTTGCTTAGTTTCCATTCAACTGAAACTCAGACCTGTTTCGATGTGGAATTGAGTAAAGAAAGCTTGTGACAGTGGCCGTATTTACAAGAGTTTTAAGTAAAGCTAGATTTGCCGGTTTTCTTCAAGGCGTTAAACTGAATACTTAATGAATACTTAGAACAAGGTGAGCGTCGAGCGGTTGCTTTAGACCCAGACATGGGCGATTTTCCTGTGTCCAGTGAAAAATAAAATTTTAATGCCACCTTTTGAGAGGCGCGGAAGCGGTGTAGACTATCTCGCTCTACCTTGGCTAAAAACCGGCTGTTTTTATTTATTTAAAATTAGTTTTATGCTACCCCGTATTTGTCGACATGTTTTTTTTTAACACTATTGCACGATCCGAAAATTGAAATCCTTATGGCAATTACATGAGTTTTATGTAGAATAAAGAGTTATGCAATCTTGGTAGGACACTAAATAAGCGTATGTTGTATTTCTAACATTCGGATTCAATGAGGGCTATCGCGTATGAATTCGCCACTAGAGGCGCTAGTGTAGCGTGAGGTCTCCGAAATGTCAAATTTCATAGTTTTTGGGTGAGCTACGCGGGTTTATTTATAATTAGAATAATTTTGTGAATATTTTGCAATATCTGAAATTAATTATGGCAAATATGCGTTCCGGGGCAATGAATGTCTGTGTTTTGAGACAGTTTTGTATTTCGGAAACCTTTGTCCTCCCTTTTTTCCGAACAAAACGGGGACTATGCAACACTGTGGCATGCTCGATATTTTTATGGTACGGTTTTAAGGTGTATTAAATATGATTTTAATCTAAACTTTGTTTTCACGCCCGTAATAACAGACTTTGAAAGCCATACTTAAAAACCTCACGCAACAGTGCGCCATCTAGTGACTAGTGACAAAAAACGATAGCCCTCATTATTTTTAGAAACATTTGTTTGTAGTGATATTTAAATGCCCAAATGGGTATAACTTTAGTCATGTAATACTTATATTCAAATGTAGAAAATAGTAAATAAGTGTCACAACGTAACGTAGAGGTAGGGACTTCATAAGTATTTAAAATAAAAACAATAAATCGATTTTTTTTTCAGTGTTTCTTTTACCAAATGAAATTATTTGATAAAAAACCGCCAAGTGCGAGTCGGACTCCCGCACTGAATGTTCGTATATCTCTAAATATATAGCTGACTATAGGTGTCTGTGCAAGTTCATAAAATGCAACGGCTAACGAGACGAATTACAAAGTTCAATTTTTTCCCTAAGACCGACACAAGCGTTTTCATTTTCAAAATGCAGACTAACTTAAACGGTACCTCCTTTTTTTGAAGTTGATTACAAATCGTAACTGCTTTTATCCTCCTAAGCGCCAACACAACACAAGCAAATGACAACTTTTATTAATTGACATTAAGTTTCAAATTCTTTTCATCGAAATTTGACGTGGGCCTCAGGAGGTTATAAAAGCTCGTAGCTCAAAATCAATCATTATCTTAAAAGAACAATATACTCATTATTTCAAAAGTCAATTTTGTTAGCAAAAGATATAGATACGAGATTTTTAAAGCAGTGACAAAAAATACGGCTCTAGGAATGAAAAGGAAGTAAGTAATTTCTCATACATTACGAATGTGGGTTATAAAAACCTACACACTGATGACAAATTTGTAGATTTAAAAAAAATGACATTTCCTGAAACTATGACGTCCTTCCATTTAGAACAGCAAACTTATTTTTGCTAGCGAGCGCGTCGCTAGCTTCTAAGGGTAAAAAAAACGGCCAAGAAGAAGACGCGCTAAATTTAGTTACAGATTCGTCCACCCGCATTTATAAGTTTGTAATCATATCGATTTTGAGTGGTGCGCGCGCATTTTCCGAGTTTTGCTCATTACTAGTTCTCTTGTCGTGGTGGCCAGTCGCTTTTGCGTAAACAGTGCCAAAAAACGGGAATCGCATAAAAAATTGCATCGAGCAATACTGGGCCATCGGTTGGGCCCAGTGAGAAATTTAAAAAGTAAAAAAAGATGACAGTGTCCCCGTAATACACAATTTGAGCGTTTTATCGGTGACGTTTCGAGAAAAAAAGTTGGAACGGTTGATTTTTTAAGGAAAAGGTTTCGATTAAATTGTAACAACGGCTACCTTAAAGGTTTTCTGTCATCTAATGTATCCAGCGTTAGCCTTTAAGGCAAGGAAACTCGGTTCGACGGAGTCGGAGGACCATTTTAAGTGTGATATACCTATTTCGTTACCCGCACCTCCGGACATCAGTAGCTGTAAGGACTCGAAGCCATGTCTCTGCCAAGAGAATTTATTTTTAATCAGGTAAGATACAGTTTCATTGTAATGCGGCTTAAGTTCTTAATTAAGTTATAATGAGAATATAATTCCACGCCAATTATAGCTCGTTACATGTTTACGTTTAAAAAAATAAAAAGTGAAACTTAATAGCCGTCAAATTCCTACTTACTCAAATGCTTCGAGTTGTCGAGTAAGCTGTCCTATTAATTTATTTTTTCTCTATTATAATTCATGACATTAATGACATGAATATGTCCACAGACGTTGTTATCTATACGTATAGCCGTGGAGTAAAGTATTTTGTTGGTTCTATTTGATTGCATGTGTTTGTGGACGGAATGCTGTTGAGTTTAAAAAGTACAAATATATTATTTATATAATGAATCGTTTGCTTACTACGTATTGGCGCCCAACGTGGGGCTACGATGTATAAAATCGGAACTGGTGGAATTTATCCATGTCTGTATTATCTTATGATACACACTCTAATCAGATTAATTAATAAAGTTTTAATGGCTTAGAAATATTTAACATTAGAACAAAAGCTTTTATTCAACTTGCCATCTTGCGAGCTCATTTTGACCCAGTTCCAGTGGTCCCATTGGCTTCATGTTAAGTAAGTTGTAAGTTTAATGACAATGCAAGTAAAGTTAACAAAAATTTTCAGCTAAAAAGTTTGTATTAAAAATTAAAATTTTAACAGAAACCAATTTTTTCTCAATTGAAAATACTAACTGAAATATAGATAGATGCACAGAAAAACCAGAAAAATAAGACCAGCACTGGGAATCGAACCCAGGTCCTCGGTATTCCGTACCGCGTGCTATACCGCTACACCACTGCTGGTCAACGGTACAGACACGAATTTCCCCTATGCACCTCATATCTCAGCTTTGTTTGTTTCTTATTTAGCCACTTAAGCAGTGACGCTAGCGACATCTATACCATAGCCCTCATCGAGAAACTTTCGGCACTCCATTGGAACCAACCGCTCACCCGGACAAGAGATGTCGTTACTAAGCAATCAAATTAAATTGAGTTTGTTTTTCAACCTGTTAAAACTTTTATAAGCTGTCAAATTCGTAGATTTTGTATGGCAATGACATGCCGTGACGTCACATTTTTCTATGCTCCTCAAACGTCTCCTAATATCGTTCCTGAGCGTTTTACTGCCACTGGCCCTATACTACGAAATGAAAAATTCGAACTTCGTATCTTACCGTCCCGCAGACGCTAATATTATTTAATACGAGAGGGAGAAGGACGGTACGACACTATGAACTTCTAATATTGAGCGTTCACTACTGGCCTCTACTACGAAATCAAAATTCTTTGTAGCTTCAACGCTTTTTTTGGCAACCGGTCGCTTTAGGTTAGCAACCACTACTGCCTCTCTAGTTCTCTAAAAAACTGGGCTATCCAGTTGTCAAACGCGGATTTACCGCGTACAAAGGTTCTGCGTCAAACGAAACTGGGTCAGTGTGTTACGGGGGTCGGACGCGCAAACTGTAGAGGGCCTACTCCGAAATTCGAAAATCGAAGTTCGTATCGTACCATCCCTCTCACTCTTGTATTAAATAGTATAAGTGTCAGGGGACGGAACGACACGAACTTCGATTTTCGAATTTCGTTAGCACCTCAGGCCCTATACGCTGCGATCGCGTATGAATTCGCCGCTAGAGGCGCTAATGTAGCAAGAGGTCTCCGAAATGTCAAACTTCACTGTTTTTGGGTGAGCTACGCGGATATTTTGTAAATATTTTGCAATAGATACCTGAAATTGATTATGGCAAATACCTATGCGTTACGGAATGATTCGAATGTCTTGAGACAGGTTTGTCTTTCGGAAATCTCCCTCTTTTTCGAACAAAACGGGACTACGCAACACTGTGGCATGCTCAATATTTTTATGGTACGATTTTAAGGTATTAAATATGATTTAATTTGTTTTCACGCCCGTATAATAACAAACTAACCACTATAATTCAGGCAGGACCTTCTAGGACCTTCGTCTACAGTGGCGCCAACTGGTGAGCGCGAAAACCGTAGCCCTCATTCGAACTTCATATCTTGCCATCCCGCTGAAACTTATATCATTTAATACGAGAGTGAGAGGAAAGGTATGATACGAACTTCGATTTTCAAATTTCGTAGTTTACCCCTGGTCTGATTGTCTGGTGCGCGGACGGCGCGGCGAGCCTGTCCAAATTCAAATTCAATAACGTTTATTTGTCAAACATGGGTAAAATCAGTAATAGGGTCCCGAATAGTCCCGATGGCACCCTTTGGGTACGGATTACGGAACCCTAAAAAGGTGAATATAAATGACAGGTAATATGTTCTCGATCTCGATACGATAATAGATAGGATTAGGATATGGCAAATTCAGGAGTTGTCAAATACCGTACAATGACCCTATCGCGCAAGCTGAGCGAGCAAAGCGAGCGTGCCGTGGCATTTACGTCACGTTTTTACCTAAGCCACTAACGCCATGACGTCATCTAGCAATATTTCGCTTGTCAACATTTTTTTGATTTTTAGGTAAACAAGCAATAAGCAAAGGCACGTAGCGAAGTCTGTAGCCTGGGGGCTACTACGACATTCGAAAATCCAATTTCGTATCGTACTATCTCTCTCACTCTCGTATTAAATGATAAAAGCATCAGCGGGACGGCAGACGAAGTTCAAATTTCGTAGTATAGGCCTGTAGGTATAAAGACACATGGCGAGGTCATTGCTCGCCCGGGATCAATACCCACGTCCCGCTCACACAGACGGTATGTTGCAGTCTGGAGTATGCAGTAAGACGATGCTATAAAATGCACTGTGCCCTTAGTGTAAGTTTTCGGTTACAAAATACGTCTCGATCGCGTTCGCGTTAAAATCTCAATTTGTATGGAAACACGAACATCACAAACGTTCCGCTAGAGGCGCTGTTCGTGTTTGCATACAAATTGAGATTTTAACGCGAACGCGATCGAGACGTATTTTGTAACCGAAAACTTACACTAAGGGCACTGGAGACTGGTAGAGAAACTGAAATGAAATGAGTATAGGTAAAAAACTCGAGATGACTTGAGGCCGTATACCTATAGTTTTATTTGATCGTATGGCGTAAAACATTAAACAATAACACTAAAGAAAGAAACTACAAACTAGCTATAAATCCACATTCAGGGTCCCAAGCCACGAGATTGCGTCAGGTGTATGGTCCAACATCTCTAGTCAAGGGTCCCCGAACAAGCATTTCTTTTCAAAATTGAAAATACAAACTGAAATATAGATGCACAGAAAAACCAGAAAAATAAGACCAGCACTGGGAATCGAACCCAGGTCCTCGGCATTCCGTGCCGTGTGCTATACCGCTACACCACTGCTGGACAACGGTACAGACACGAATTTCCCCTATGCACCACATATCTCAGCTTGTTTGTTTCTTATTTAGCCACTTAAGCAGTGACGCTAGCGACATCTATACCGTAGCCCTCATCGAGAAACTTTCGGCATTCCATTGGAACTAACCGCTCACCCGGACAAGTTATCGTTATTAAGCAATCAAATTAAGATTTGTTTTTCGGAATCTTTTTGTGTTCTTTTTCCATTTCTTTTCACGTGGATACCGCTCATAATTATGCGTTTCTCTATTTATCAGAACGTTAAATTCGCCTTAAGTTTTCTCACTCCCACCACCCAGGGGACAGGTGGGCTGTGGTTGGTAAATCCTGCGGACGCGAGTAACAGCAGGGCTACTACGAAATTCGAAGTTCGTATCGTACCGTCCCTCTCGCTCATTAATAGCATAAGTGTCAGAGGGACCGCAAGACACGAACTTCGAGTTTCGACTTTCGAGTAGCCCTGCAGTGTCCCCTATACCTATACCATACCTATATACTATATAGTAAGTGTGGACGATTGCTGTCGCATTCACTATTTCTTTCTGTGCCGAAATATCGAGCTTCTCTAAAATCAAGGTACACGGAACAAAACCCGAATTGAAATCATCCATACAATAGCGAAGGTGTGTTTGTATGTTTATCGCCCTTCACGTTGAAACGGAGCGACGGATCGACGTGATTTTTGGCATAGAGATAGATTATGGGCCAGAGAGTGACAAAGCTAGTTTTTATCCCGGAAAAATGCACAGTTCCCCAGGGCGCGCGCGATAACCGAATTCCACGCGGGGGAAGACTAGTAAAATGATAACACCCCTCTTTTTGCGTCAGGAGTTAAAAAGGAAATATCAGATCGTTGTTTTTTTGCAAACGAGCAAGTGGGTCTCCACACCAGGGGAATTGCAGATGCGTTGGCAACCTAGAGGCCTAAAATGGGATACCTCAAGTGCCAGTAATTTCACCGGCTGTCTTACTCTCCACGCCGAAACGCAACAGTGCAAACACTGCTGCTTCACGGCCGGATTAGCGAGCAAGATGGTGGTAGCAATCCGGGCGGACCTTGCACAGGTCCTACCACCTGGAACCTGTTATAGTGGACTAGCCTATTGCCCGCGACTCTGCCATGTCCACGTAGAATTCGTTTATCGCTATCCCGCGGGAACTTTGCAAAAATACAAACACACACACTTTCGCATTTATAATCTTGGTATGGATATGGATAGTGGGATGATTTTCACACACCTACAGCTAAAAGTTGATTGTGTGTCTGTCTGACTCAACGCGCGAACAAAATCGATTACTATTCGGATACTTGAAGGATACCTGCCAACTTTTTAATGGAGGAACCAGTCGCAACCTCGCAGCGTGTGTCGAAGGTTCCAGTCATGACTCAGGGCTTTGGCATGGGTTTAAAGGTAGGCCATGGCGACTAAAGCTGCTGTATTTTATGGTTTACGCGTGCGAAGCCGCGGGTAAACGCTAGTTAGTAATAAAAGAACGTCCCTTACGTTCAGGCACTGAGTAGGTAATGTCGTTGTGTTAACTATGTAACAAAACAACTAAGTTAGTAACTACATAATATAACTAATGAATGAAATCGTAATTGCTTTAGTTATATAACTATACAGCGAAGGTCAACGAAATCTAGCCACAACATTTCAGCATGTGAATTGTTATAGTAGGTATACATAGTATACGGTTAAAGTATGTAATTGTGCTTGGCTAGACGGTTTTACTTCTTGAGAATTATTTTACTATTTGCAATGATATTGTTACTATTATTCGCCCCGACCAGACTTTAGGTATAACTACTTAGCTTTGGAGTATTTTACGGGGTTGGTAGATATATGTCGTGCCGCCATATTGTCTAAAGATAAAGACCAGGGGTCGGACAAAAAGTGCCGATGACGTCATACCACTTATAGGTGATTTCAAATAGTATTTTTAATTTTCAAAATAATTATCACTTATCATTTATCAACCTCTTTATTAAACGATATGAAATTTATTTTATTCACTGAATTCCATTGATTTATTTACGTTTATTTTGTTACTTCATTAATGCTACTTTGTTACTAGATGTCTCACGGAAGTTTTTCATCTTTGTGTATTTTTACGTCATCCGCACTTTTTGTCCGACCCCTGCTAAGACAGTACTTTCTTCGATCACTCGCGATTAAACAAAACGACTGACATTTTTGATTGTGATCGCGAGTGTCAGAAACGTTACGCAATAGACCCTCAGGAGGGCTACTACGAAACTCGAAACCCGTAAGTGTCAGAGGGACCGCATGACACAAACTTCGAGTTTCGTAGTAGCCCTGCTGGCCCTTAGGGGCCCTATCTAAGATGAAGGCCCTACTACGAAGCGCAAAATTCGAACTTCGTAGGTATACATGTGTCGCGTAAAAAATAGAGGAAAAAAACAAAAGAGAATCGACGAGAACGATTTGACGACCGATGGCTAAGTGGTAAGAGAACCTGACTATGAAGCTTGAGGTCCTGGTTCGAATCCCGGCCGGGGCAGATATTTGTATGAATAACACGAATGTTTGTTCTCGGGTCTTGGATGTTTAATATGTATTTAAGTATGTATTTATCTATATAAGTTATGTTTATCCATATTACAAGCTTTGCTTAGTTTGGGACTAGGTCAATTGGTGTCAAGTGTCCCATGATATTTATTTATTTTATTTTTTATTTAGAATCAGTCATTTGGAATTTTGCTTTTCTCTAAACGGCCAGTTGCGCGCAGAAGTTCTCATGCCACTAGGTACTGATCAGCGTTCAAAGCTGTATTTTTCTGTTTTATCGATTTCTCTTAGTCACGGCAAAGAAAGCCGTGCTCGGTGCTGCACCGTACCAGTTCTAATACTGAGTAATTACGGTGCGATACCAAGTATTGATTTTGATGACTCAAGGTTATATGTATAACGGTGGGATGGAGTTTAACTGCGATGCTATAGAAAATCTTTATCTAGTCTATATATTCCATTTATTTTAACATTTGAAACTAACGGTAAAATTTTCACACGTTTTGTAATGAAACAACGAAACTATTTAAAATTGTATATATAATTGTAATTGTATCTACTATAAATAAAAATAAATCGTAAAATGTGTTGCTAAGCGCAAAACTCGGGTACGGCTGGACCGATTTCGCTAATTCTTAGTTTGTTGTGTTCGTTATTGTCAGGAGAAGGTTTTTATGGAAGAAAATTTAGAAAAATTACAACGGGGGCGAAGCCCCGGGAAACAGCTAGTACCTAATAAAAACATAAGAAGTACCGCTAATAAATGTACATGTAGGTATTTTTCTATTTTCAGTCCATTTGTGTTCGAAATACCGAGAAACTTGTGTTACAATTTGACCGTTAATTCAAACCTTAAATTAAACGCAGTTTTAGTGTGATGCCTGTGGCAGGAAATCTCGACGACGCGTTTACTTTGTAGTTGTACTTTAATTAAGTTTTAAGTTTAATTTAGTCTTAAATAGCTAGTATGTGAATAATTATGTAACTATAGTGACTATACTTAAATTTATTTCTAACTATAGCGAGACCAATAAGTGTGATTAATACTGTGGAAATTAGTCCACAAGAATTGGTTATTTTTAATTCGATCCAAAATTAATACCCTCCAAAATGTTTTTCTCAAAATGTAATTGTGTTCAATACTAACACAATTAAATTATAATTCCCTATTTATTATAACCTTCATACTCTGACCTCTGGATTCCTACAAGTACCTATCACCCAAGCAAAGGAAGAGCGGGACGTCCTAACACAGGCAGAGCCTAAATGTTGGTTATTAAACACGCACTTGCTCCATTGACTCCCAAATACTTAACATTTTTGTTTGCTTGAACGGAACCGCGGGAACCTTCAGTAGGTACCATCAATTTTTAAACAAGTTCCTACTCGTATCAATTGAATATGTCGCTAAAGTCGAACTTTCAAGTTGACACATGTCTTTTGGCATTATTGTTTTATGACATGCAAATGATTATCAACGTAAGGGCGGTTTTTTTTTTTTTTATTCGACTGGATGGCAAACGAGCAAGTGGGTCTCCTGATGGTAAGAGATCACCACCGCCCATATACACCTGCAACACCAGGGGTATTGCAGATGCGTTGCCAACCTAGAGGCCTAAGATGGGATACCTCAAGTGCCAGTAATTTCACCGGCTGTCTTACTCTCCACGCCGAAACACAACAGTGCAAGCACTGCTGCTTCACGGCAGGATTAGCGAGCAAGATGGTGGTAGCAATCCGGCGGACACCTTGCACAACTACTCGTAGACCACATATTTGGCTGATGGTACGCGACTGATTCATTTTCCCAGTTTTTCTCGCGTAGGCGAGGAAAATGGAGTGATTTAATTACGGATGACGTAACCCAAGTACGACCTATTTCTGTATAACAAACGTTTCACTCAGTCGCCAGTCATAGGGCTTCATTTTCCCTTCTTCTGAAGCATGACGTAATTCTGAAGGGTTGTTACTTGGTTGTTAGATTCTTTTTAAATCTTTGTAAGTCGTTAAAAGTCGGCGGTCCTCAGCCGAGCGAGACGGTACTTCATACCGAGCCATTGTCTACAACAGTACAAGGCTCAAAATCGACCTCACTTGGATTATTGCTCTCATCTTCGGTCTGGTGCCCCTCAATATCGGCTCCTCCCACTTGATCGTCTACAGCGTATAGGGCGGCTCGTAGGTACTCTCTGGGAAGCTTGACCCTCAGGTCTTCGAGATTCTGATGTTAGCTCTCTTTGCGTTTTCTATATAGGGTCTAACTACAACGGGGCGTGCTCCGATGAACTTGTCGGGCTCATGGCTGCTAAATTCCATCACCGCACTACTCGGCATATAAGTAGCTTCCATCAACATCATGTTGATGGGTGGCGGTCATCCACCGTGAAGTTTAAGTTATCCTTTTTACCTCGTATATGTCATTTATGGAACAGTTTGGCAGCCGAGGTTTTTCCAACTCACTAACGATAAGTATGGCTACCTTCAAAAAGCGAGTGCACCATTTTTTGCGAAAGAAGATTTTGCCGCCATCTTGTTTAGGTTTTAAAAAACTATAATATACAAGACTATTGTACCATCCAATTATAGAAAGGGGATTCCCCAATTTCGTGTCAGTATAGTAATGGAAAATTTCGTGCTCAGTCCGAGTCGTAGGTGCGACAAAATTGTGCAATATATTTTTATCTAGATATTACTAGCTGTTGCCCGCGACTCCGTCCGCGTAGAAGTATGAAAAATTGTTTACATCCTATTCTCAGACCTACCGAATATACACAAAAAAATAATAAAAATCGGTCAAGCCGTTTCGAAGGAGTTTGGTCACAAACACTGCGTGTGACGCGAGAATTTGATGAGATTCAGTAGTATTTATACTCAGCAGCACAAAATTTGGCCTTCTCTACATACATAATTACTTATTACTGCATACATTTGAGGGCCAGATTTTCTGTCGCCCAGTATTTATTAGGAATTTCATCGCCCCTCCCCCCAAAATTGCCACCGGGGCGGACTGAATTTTACTGAACCCTTAATACACGAGTGTGACTCTGATTTAGCCCGTGGCATTGCTCTTCCTCGTTGAAAAGCTATTAGAATTATTTTAAGAGAGATAGCTGAGTTTGGTCATCATCGAATTTCGTAAAGTACCCATACCCATAGCACCATTGACTCGAAAAGGCCACCTAGACGGCGATGGCAGTGGAAGTATCAGAAGACGCCTTTGCTCAGCCAACACCAATGATAATAATAATAACAACCTATCTCCTTCTGTCGCAGGAGCTGTCCAAGATGGACAGCCAGATCCTGGGCACATCAGCGCCGCCCATCTCCACGGCACCGCTCTCATGCTCCATCGACCTGCCTACGGATGTCATCGAAGTAAGTATAGAAAATAATGTAACGTACTCGTAAGTCGTTTGCAATCTCGCTCCACGCTCCACATTTTAACGGACTTTGGGAAAGTGATGTTAAAGTAATGAAGTTCTGTTTCCGCCGTCGGGTCCACATTGCGGTGGTCGCTGGGAAGTTCGTGTTACTGTTACTGGGGATGTATAAAGTTTGACATGTGTTCTATCTGTAGCTTCACTCTGGACCGTCAGTGGATAGCGAACAAAGTAATAAAGTGAACATATTTAACTACCGTTCTGCTACATTTACGTCAATGACGCTTTATTTCTGTTTACAGGCAACATTGTCCCCTGACAAGTCCGGCTCGCTGCTGTCTGTACAGTCGGCGCCGCCGGAGCAGCGGGAGCGCCCTCACAGCCTCGTGCTCGAGCTGCCGCTAGCCGCAGTGAGTTGACTGTATACTGAAGTTATAACAGGGTACATAAATGAAGCTAAATAGAACTTTATAGTCATTCTCTTTCTCATTCTCACTGTCATTGTAGTTATTATAAAGGTTCTCATTCCGGTTCGCGTTCCCGTTCCCGTTTCCGTTTCTGTTCCCATTCCCATTTTCATAGTATTCTCGTTCTCATTTGAATTCTCGGACTCATTCTAATTCTCAATCTAATACTCGATCTCAGTCTAATTCTCGTTCTTAATCTAATTCTCGTTTTCATTCTAATTCTCTACCGCGTTTCTAATGTTTGATGTAATTCTAACTCTTGATCTCGTTATATTTCTCGATCTCATTCTAATTCTCGATCTCATTCTACTTCCCGATCTCATTCTAATTCAAAGAGACTGGTCGATGCCACCGGAGAAGAGGGCTGGCAGCTTCCTCGCACAGCGTCTTGGCATCGCCCGCCATACAGCGTGAAAATGCTGCCAGCATTCTTGGAACCATGCCACAGGGGCCTTAGATTTATATTAGTTTTTAATTATTATTATTAAGTTTTTATTGTGTAAATTTTAAATATTTTATATTGTTATAAATAAATGTCCTATAATTTTCATCTCATTCTAATTCTCGAGCCCATTCTATCTCTCTTTATCTCATTTTAATACAAGATCTCGACCTCATTCTACTAAACTCGATATCGAAAATACAAACTGAAACACTATGCATCTATATGCACAGAAAAACCAGAAAAAGAGACCAGCACTGGGAATCGAACCCAGGTTCTCAGCATTCCGTGCTGCGTTCCATACCCCTACACTACCACTGGACAGGACAGGAGTACAGACGAATTTCTCCTATGCACCACATATCTCAGCTTGTTTGTTTCTTATTTAGTTATTTAAGCAGCGACGATAGCGACATCTATGTTTTTAGCCCTCATCGAGAAACTGAATGCTGAGGACCTGTTTTCGATTCCCAGCGCTGGTCTCTTTTTCTGGTTTTTCTGTGCATCTATGTTTCAGTTTGTATTTTCAATATGGATTTTACGGGTGACCGTAAAAGTAACAAAATTTGGAGTTGAAATGAAAATACAAAAAGACTCCAAAAACCAATCTTTAAACTCGATCTCATTCTAACTCTCGATCTCATTCTAATTTTCGATCTCACAGCAAGTTGGCGCGTACTTGTCCGCGATGTCCCCCACGGAGCAGGAGGAGGACTCGCTGCTCACACTGTCCTCGGTGACGGCGCGGCCGCTGCTGGCCGCCTCGCGCAAACTGCGCGCCGACACGCCGCACGACTCCGTGTAAGTGCCAGCTGTGTGTCTAGTGTCTACTGTCTGACACAGCAGGGACACTCGTTGCTTACATTTTGATTTCTGGCATAACCATTGCTACCTGTAAGCAAAGTTGGATTCGCGTGTTGTTTACCTTCCTTTCCTTTTTTTTTATTAGACTGGATGGCAAACGAGCAAGTGGGTTTCCTGATGGTAAGAGGTCCTTTATGTATAAATAAATGTTTTTCTCTGTGTCTCCCTCTCTTTCTCAACATAATGTACCTACAAAACTGCTGGTATGAAATTTTCAACAAAAACTTGTTCACCTTTATATTTTTGGTGTCACAGTACGAGCCCCCCCGACGGCGGCTACGGCTGGGTGGTGGTATTCGGAGCTTTCATGGTGCAGTTCTGGGTGGCCGGCCTCTTCAAGTCCTACGGCGTGCTGTACGTGGAGATCATGGAGACGTTCCCTGACAGCTCGGAGTCTGTGGCCTCTTGGATTCCAGCGGCGCTGTCAACCCTTTGCTTAGCTCTAGGTAAGTACGCTGACCACTGACGTTAATTCACCAAAGTGGTGTTAAAAAAGCCTGTACTATAATTTAACACATTCAGGGGCTGTTTCACCATCCATTGATTAGCGTTAACCGACTGTTAAATGTGATGCCGTCTCCGTCTATTCGAACAAAACAAATAGAGACGGCATCACACCTAACCACCAGTTAACACTAATCAATGGATGATGAAACAGCCCCTAAGGCTGCTGATTACTAATACGATGCGAGTGAAAAACATTGATATTCGAGAATAAAAAAAAAAACAATGTTTTGTATGGAGATACAATATTCTTGGGACTGAACTTCAACACAGTTTTTTTTTAACCCATATCCCTCTGAGTGACTTTGAGCTTCCTCATGAGGCCCATCGTTAGCGCCCACGTCTTAGATCCAATTGTAAACTTTCATGTAGCTGTAATCAATGTAAATCATTCAACTAAACTCACCTAACGATAATAATATACTATATTTGAGCGTATTTTTGGCTTTGTTGCAACTTTTATTTCTGTTTTAGTTTTATAAGTATAATCTTATTTCGCAGCGCCTCTTTCCTCGGCTCTGTGCGAGAAGTACTCCTGCCGGCTGGTGGTGTTTGTCGGAGGCCTGTTCTGTGGCACGGGCCTGGCCTTATCCTATTTCAGCACCGGTCTGCTGCATCTGCTGCTGAGCTTTGGAGTCATGACTGGTGAGTAAAGGCTAAGGCGAGCCACACGGAGGTGACTTTAATTAAGGATTTGTCGGATGTCGAACTTGACCAGTAAAGGATTAGACGAGTATTTGTTTAGACAAATTTATGATTTGACGAATTTCAAACTTGACCAATCAAGAATTTGACGACTGCCTGCGAAATCCGTGAGACGGGGGTGCATTGCAGTCGATATAAAAACTGATTTCATACCAAATGTAGAGAAACATCGCGACCCAAAGCGGACAGAAGAGACGAGGCGAAGTCGCTTTCGTCTCATGTCCGCCCCAGTGGTCCAACCTCTTTTAATCAAAAGAGCCAGCAAGTCTTTCTTATTGTTTAATAAGAATCATTTTATAGATCCACCTTACGCCATGCATTTCGGTGGCTTGTGGGAAGCGGTGTAAAAAGTAAAAAAAAAATATATTTTGTTATTTGTCACTAAATGTTTATTAAATATTGTGATTGTCTATGATGACATGATGTTAGTTCTTATTAATTTTATTTTGCTACATCCCAGCAGACCATATTTTTTTTTACAATACTTGTGAAAAATGTTTTAATTGTATACCTATATTATAGGTATCTCTGTAGTAGGCTATGTAGTATAATATACTGAACACTACAAGTACAACTTACCAGTACAACTTGGGGATCTTCAAAAATTAAAAAACGAGCCTACTCATTTAAAAGGGCCGGCAACACATTCGTAACTCAGCTTATGTTATAGATATCCATGGGCTGCGGTGATTGCTTTCCATCAGGTGACCCACCCACTCGTTTTCCAATCACACATGAAAAAAAGTATTAATCCCTACTAATTTTAACCTAATCATTAACTTACGTATTCGTTTCAGGCATTGGCGGTGGGCTCTCCACGACCCCTGGCATCGTCATCGTCTCCCAGTATTTTGACAAGCATAGGTAATTAAAAGATACATCATCATCCTCATCCTCATCATCATCATTGTCATTATCACATCACCATCATCCCAGCCTGTATACGTCCCACTGCTGGGCAGAGGCCTACTCTCAGAATAACAGGACTCGGCCGTATTTCCCACGCGGGCTCAGTGCCTAAAGATACCAAGCACCTTAAGCACCTTATAGTTAGTTTTCTTTTCAAACCAGGTTGGCTGGAAAAGATCCCTTTTAGGGATAAATTTGCCTTTGTACTCTTTTTTTTTTGTTTTTTTTTTGTATTATTTTTGTGTTTTATGTACAAGAAAGTATTAACATTACATACATACCTAAATACAAGAATAAGGGGAAAACAACACACAAAACAGCGAAAAAGGAAAAACAGCGAAGCGCCAAGACTTAATTAATTTAGGAAATAATTTGGGCCCTACTAGTGCTGGTTATGTAAGATGGCTAGGTATGACCTTTACCACCATCCATTTTTTTTCTCTTTTAATACGTATTTTCTTTTAATCCGTATCCACTGTTGATCAGGAAATATGAACATGATACGATTTAAGTGTCTCTTTCCAGAGCCCTAGCGAACGGTATATGCGTTAGCGGGACCGCTGCTGGAAGCTTCGTGTTCCCGATGCTTATAGAGAAGCTAGTTAGCATGTATGGACTGCATGGGACCATGCTACTATTGGGTGAGTTCTTTTGCGTTACTTTATGAAGTACGTTACGAAACTTTATGAAATCTATCTTGAAAACCGATATTCTTAACTAAACGTTGATAACGGTTCTCAATTCCTAAACTTTATGAAATAAAATCAAGTTTGGATCCAGCTTCATAGCCAGGGGAGGGGTCACATTCACATGGTCAAATTCTGGTTGTTTTTTTAGCAAATAAAACATTGATACTTATTTATTGTAAATTAAGACAAAATAAATAACAGCATCAATTTTCCTCTTTCGTTGTAGAACGATATTACTTACCTAATTTTATTGTAATCAATCAGTTTATAAAAATATCTGCTTTTGTCCTGGACAAAGCCCAGGGCCCAGGGGAGGGGGAATCATAACCCCGAACCTCTGGATCCACCCTGGAGTAAAACCGACAAGTGGCCTTTGCATATAAAGGATGATAACGGTTCTCAATTCCTAGATGTCATAAAGTAAAACAGAAAACTGGTCTTTTCATGTAAATGGAGATAATGCTTCTCAATTCCTAGTTTTATAATATATATATATATATATATATAAACAACAAAACAAACGCCGTTTCATGTAAACTGTGATAACGGTTCTCAATTCCTAAGCGTTGTGAAGTAAAACGCCTATTAGTAATAGTATGAGCAGTGCTCAGGCGGTTGCCTGCACTTTACATCAGGTGAGATAGGGGTCAATCAGGTCAGTTTTATTAAAAAAAAACTGGCATTTTCATATACATTCGAACCAACTAAATCGTGGCCCGCTGTGGAACCTTTTCGTAGAAAAAGTCATAGTGACATCGCATTGCTTGACGGCTGACGAGGAATAGAAATAGAATAGAATATAAATATTTATTCGCACTTTGCAAATTATATAGAACATTAAATAAAAACAAGTATTAAGTAAGTATTAAGTGGGTAACAACATAAACACAACACAACTTGTACTTGTAACAAGGGATTTTTTTGTGACACTTATTGTGAGAACGTTCTACGGTGGCTCAGGAATCAAATGGTCCTAATGTAGGTACCTACTTAAGATTCTACATTTGCGGTAACGGTAAATATGTGCGCAGGCGGCGGCATGTTCCACGTGTGCGTGTCGGCGACGCTATACCGGGACCCGCCCTGCGTGAGGGAGCGCGCCACGCCGGGCACCACCACTACTGAGAATACCACGCTGCTCAACGACATACAAGAAGGTTAGTAGGCAGACCAGAGGCTACTGCGAAATTCGAAGGTTCGTGTCGTTTTCGTACCGTCCCTCTCACTCTCATATTAAATAATATTAGCATCAGCGGAACGGCAAGATCCGAAGTTTGAATTTTGCAATTCGTATAGGACCAGAGGCGCTAGACGTCACGTGGGTTAACCTATGCTAGCTGACGCGGTTCGCACGGAGCGGGTGGCCGCCTGTTGAACAACAGTACGAGCAGCGGTAACTGCGCGCGTCGCGTGCATACGATGTTACCTGCACCAGCACGCAGCCTGCGGGCGAAGCAATGCACTGATTGCACCCACCCCATTAACGTTGGCCCTCATAGTTTACGCATGTGAAGTTATTTTATAATGTTTTTATAGTTAATAGTATGTGAATAAAACGTTTTGAAGTTTGATAAGCTAATTACAGGTCCAAATTAGACCAACTTCCAGTAGTTGGATTGACATGAAATTTTGTATACTTATGTATATGATATACTTGCGTGACAATACAATAATCTGGTAGTGACATCCTGGTATTCCGGCCAGGATCGTCTCCAAAGGGCAAAACTCTTAAACGGTTAATGGCATCGAATTGAAATTTGTGAAAAAAATAGTTTGGATGACAATACAAGTACAGTCAACATAAAGTATAGTCAGCAAAAAAAGCAAGTATTAAAATGTTTTTTTTACCAAAAACTTATTTTTTATAGGTAAAACAGAAAGTAAAGACAACCGACTCCAGGCGCTGTTCCAACCGGACGCTGAACTGAATCAAAAGAATGTCCTCCTGACAGAGGAGGCCAAGCGAAGCGACCTTTTCGGAGAGATTATGCATCCCAGGCTTATAGAGGTAGGGACTACAATTTCATACCTTTCTCTCTGGTAAAACTACATGTGCCTTTTTAATTTTCTATGCCCAGGCTTATCAAATGAAATGAAACAAATCAAATACAATACTTTATTTTACATAAAAACATGGTGTACAAAATAGGTCTTAAATATTATCACGTTTCACATGCTCTGTTGCTAGGACAACACGTAAAATACAATTTAATAAAATTAACAAAATAAATAAAATTATGAATATAAAATTTAAATGTCAAGATACAAATAATAATGCTCAATAATTATATAATTTACAAAATAGAATGTCAATTTTAAATTACAGTAATTTACTAGCTTACACGATTATGTCAGTACAAATTCTTCTTCAGATTATATTGTTGCCTTTGGCCATTTTCAAGTTAGGGAAGTTAAACGCGGGGTAGCTGCCCTGGGCGCCAGGTACTACAGGTAATACTTACCTAATTTTTTTATCAATCCAAGGCGCAGACCGCACAGCAGAAGAGACATGGGACGGGGGCGCTCCTTGAATCAATTTTTAAACTAAGGGGCTGTTTCACCATCCATTGATTGAATTTATTTGACGGTTAAATGTGATGCCGTCTCCTTCTATTCGAACAACACATACAGAGACGGCATCACATTTATCCGTCAAATAAATTCAATTAACGGCCGTTAAATAAATTCGGCCGTGGTGGCCGAGTGGTTTGACATATGGCCTCTCAAGCAGAAGGTCGTGGGTTCAAACCTGAGTTTTTCGAAATTCATGTGCGGAATTACATTTGAAATTTACCACGAGCTTTACGGTGAAGGAAAACATCGCGAGGAAACCTGCACAAACCTGCGAAGCAATTCAATGGTATGTGTGAAGTTCCCAATCCGCACTGGGCTCGCGTGGGAACTACTGCCCAAGCCCTCTCATTCTGAGGGGAGGCCTGTGCCCTGCAGTGGGACGTATATAGGCTGGGATGATGATGATGAAATTCAATTAATGGATGGTGAAACAGGGGGTAAATGTATAGAAACGTCACAAGCAAAAGCAAAGAAATGAGGAGACTCGCCGCGAGCAACGTTTCAATACATTTAGTATGAAAACTGATTCAAGAATCGGCCGCGATGCGCTCCCGTCCCACGCACATCGGGTCTGGCAGAAATGCAGCCTTAAACCGGGACTGATACTTAATAAGAGATTAAACGAGATGTTTATGTTTTCGCTGTCTCAAAACCTTTTCACGTGTGATTTTGATTTCAGGTTACTCGGCAAAACCACCCCCTCCAAGTGTCTGATTCCGAAGATTCAGAAGGCATGGATGTGCTCGGTGTTGTGGGTAGGTATTTGTGATTACATGTACATTTTTATTCACCTTATTTTTTGTTCTGTGGAGTAACCTTCGGATGCCAGAGGTAGCCATGCTTGTGTCGCCGGCGATGTCGCCATGGCGTCCCAGTGAGGCAGAGCTCTAACTGAAGAGTAGCCACGGCTTCTCTATTTGGCGACCGTTGGATGCCAGAGGTAGCCAAGCCATGCTTGTGTCACCGGTGACATCGCCATGGCGTCTCATTAAGGCAGGGCTCTAAATAATAAATAAATATCACAGGACACTTGACTTGACACTAATGAGGGTTTTCACAAGGGCGAAATATCGCTAGATGGCGTTAGTATCGTCAGATCCGTTTGACGTTTGCTTGCGATTGGCTCATTTAGTAACTTTCATCACACTTGCTCGTAAACAGTGTCGTAACATGCAGGCTACCTTGGTTGCAACCCCCCAAATAAAACCCTCGACCTTAATGTGCTTGTCATGAAACCCGTGGTCGGTAAATGAGTCATTGCCCGTACTAATTTTCTTGTCATGAAGCCCAAGGTCGGTAAATGAGTTTGTTACTGCATGGTGTGCTGCTGCTCCGTGCGCGCGCTGCACACGCACGCCATGCACATGCTAAGCTGGCGCTGCCAAGAGCGCAGTCAACGGTATCAGCGATTTTTGAAAAAATAACAGTTTTTCTTTTACAAATATACAAGTTTACTCGCAAATGTGATAAAAAAACATTGTATGTCGCACGGGCGGTACTAGAATTACGAACATCGACTCATTAAAGCCCTCAGTCTTCGACTTCGGGCTTCTAACAGACTCTCGTTCGTTATTCCTTATTTACCGCCCTTAAGACACAATGTACTATTAACCAATCACGAGCAAACGTCAAACGGACCTCACGATACTAACGCCATCTAGCGATATTTAGCCTCTGCGAAAACCATCATTGATCTAGTCCCAAAGTAAAGCTTGTGTTAAGGGTACTAGGCAACGAATAAAGATAGCTAATTATTAAAAACCCTGACTCGAGAACAAACAAACTTAAAAATAGGTTCTCAATTCGACTTTTTTTTTTAATGTTTGTTACGCGACAAACCCCCCAATTGTGGACCTATTTTGAAAATTCTTTTTTTATATAAATATCTGCCCCAACCGGGGATCAAACCTCGGCCCTCAAGCTTCGTAATCAGGTTCTACTGGGCTCCGGTCCGGTTAAACTGACTGTGATCTCCCCTCCCCCTACTTTAAGCTACAACCGCTTTCCCCAGGTTTGCCGCGCGAGGTGTTGCGTCTGCGTCTTCGGCCGACGCGCTCGTCTTCCATCCTCCACTCCGTCGAAGATCTCTCCACAGACAGCACCTGTGTCTACAAAGCAAGCCGACGGAAGCTTAGCCGGTGAGTTGATATTGATACAGATACTCAGTTTGCTGCTTGGCCACTAGAGCGAAACTAGTCAGCGAAGCAGTGAGCGAAAAAATCCACCAATAGAATTGCATGTTTTTTTTTTATTACGAGAGGAAAAGATGAAGGGAAGCGAAAGGAGTAGAGTACTAGTAGGATATAATAGGATACTTAAGATTTTGCGTGGCGTGACACTCGATACTAAAGTCTATGGTAGAACCGTTACGGTCAGCATTTGCCGCACTTATCAAAAAAGATCTTGACAAAGGCAGCAGAGGCAAAAGGCAACAGGGTTCTACTGTCACATACGAACTTGTCAAGGTTACAGTATAGCCCATCCGTTTCCAGTTCTCTGTACATCAAGCCGCCGCTGCCGAGCCGACTGATCCCGAAGCTTCCCGAGCCGGTCGTCGTCAAGCAAGACCCTGAGGAGTTGAAGGTTCAAGTTAAGAAGAAGAAGGGATGCGTTGAGACCATCTCCAGGTTAGACGGTTTTTGAATTCACATTTGCTACAGATTCAGGGCATAGTGGTTTTCCATGGTATCTTATAGGAAAAGCTTGTATTTATCGTGCTCTCTAAATAAGCTTCAGTACCTGTCGTTCAGCCGTTTCCATATTTGATATGAAAAAGTTCTTGACAATGTCATTTTTTAATACATGCTTTTTTGCTGACTGTACTTTTTGTTGGCTGTGCTTGCTTGCATTGTGATCCATACTACTCTTCCATTCCATACCAAATTTCAAGTCGATGCCTTTAACCGTCGAGGAGTTCCCTCCAGTGGAGATGTTCCTGGCTGGACCACCGGGATGTCACTAACAAATTTGGAGTTTAAGATGTAGCTAACATAAGGCCGTTAGAGTCCAACATCTGGTAGCATGGTGAAGTTGTGTTGCTCTGGTTGAGCTCGAAGCGAGTCAGTGTAGTGCGGTGCTAGTGATAGGATGGGGTGGAGCTGGAGGAACTGCATGAACACACATTTCTTGGATAAACTTAGCTATCATAAGGCCCCGGTGAGCAAAATAATTGCTTCCGTTCATTGATATGGACCTCAGCAAAGTAACGTCTGCCTGATTCAATAAATTATCTCTTATAGTTAACCTTCGAACTAAAAATGACAAATATTTACAGATACCTGGACGTATCCCTCCTCAAGTCGTGGCGCTTTGGCTTACTATGCGCGTCGGTAGCGCTCATGTCATGTGGGTCTCCGTACGCGCTGTACTACCTGCCCGCGTATACTGTGTCGGCGGGCCATAGCAAATCTGCTGCTGGTAAATAGCTTAGATTAACCCCTTGTTTCACCACTCATTGACATATTTTGTAACAGATAGCTGTACTTAATGCTGCCTGTTTGTTTTGTCCGAATAAACAGACAGCGTTACATATGAAACAGGCCTTTAGACATTTAATTTACTCAAAACGTTCACAGAAATATTTACTCGTAAATATCAAAGGTTAAAACATATTAAGTACGGCCAACGTTGCAGAGTACGACGACGAAAATGCTAGATAGTAGATATACGAAGTCTTCACACATTTAACGTCAACTTCTCAGCGACAGCCGAAATGTGGATCCGGTGGCGGAAAGGCAGTTTCACTATTTTAACATCACTTTCCCAAAGTCCGCTAATATGTGGAGCGTGGAGCGAGCGAGACGGTTCTTACATTGCTGTACAGATTCTCAGTTATTTGGAAACCGCATGTTCATCGTTTCGCGTGTATAAGTTAGTTATTAACTTAACTTGTTTTGTATTGTTTGGCATGTTAGAATCATACTTTACAAGTGCAATTTTACCCAGTTCCAGTGGTTGGTTGTTAGAATGGCGATGCAAATAAAGTGAACAAAAAAAACAGCATTTAAAAAAAACTGAAATCTGCCCTAAACATGGCCCGATGTAAGGGGGCAAGCCGGGCATTTTCCAAGAGCAAATAAGGTTCCTATCTTCCAACGTAGCCATTAGCCATCCACCACCCACCGTTAGTGTATGTAAAGCTGCTAAATGGCTAGATCGGGCCTCGGCTCTAAACAATAGTTCTAGAAATATCTCATTTTTATTGTAATGGTTCTCCAGGTCGTTTGGTAGCGATCAGCGCGGTGTTGGATCTGTGTGGACGTCTGGGCCTTGGTTGGCTGTGCGACCTGCATCTTTTCTGCAGAAGAAAGGCTTATATTCTCAGGTAAAACTTGTCAAGAACAAATTGATGTGTTCTCTCTATCTCTCTCTCTCTCTCTCGTTGCAGCCACATTGGAAGAACATACACACAAATCACATAAACCTAAGTACACTACCATACTACGACCGATGCCGATACGACGGATGGCCGGATGACCAAGTGCTTAGAGAACCTGACTACGAAGCTTGAGGTCCTGGGTTCGATTCCCGGCCGGGGCAGATATTTGTATGAATAATACGAATGTTTGTTCTCGGGTCTTGGATGTTTAATCTGTATTAATTATGTATTTATCTATATAAGTATGTTTATCCGTTGCCTAGTATCCATAGTACAGTCACCAGCACCAATATCTGACACAACAAGCGTGCATAAATATCTGACACGACTCTATTTATAGGGCCGGAAGGACATGTCAGATATTTTTGCACGCTCCGCTGTGGCAGATATTAATGCTGGTGACTGTACAAGCTTTGCTTAGTTTGGGACTTGGTGTCAAGTGTCCTATGATATTTATTTATATTACACTGACCGATTTGAACTCGACCAGAGTTCATCATCAGAGCAACACCACCGTTTACCACGCTACAACTAACGAACCAAAACACATCACACAATCTAACATCTGTCGGTCCGTATATTTGCATGGAGACCGAGAGCTAAGTACGTGAACACTTTGTTGCATACTCTTCGACGTTAGGGTTGATCCCTGCCGCATCCTTCCGCCACTGCCCTACGCGACAACACTTACACCCTCACCATTTAGATGGCGGTCCTCTACTGTGCGTTTTTCCAGAAATTTCCTGCCTCGCACAGAAAAAGTCTGGAATTAACTGTCGCCTGCGGTATTCCCGGACCGATATGACCTTCAAGCCTTCAAGGAAAGAGCGTACTCCTACCTAAAAGGCCAGCAGCGCACCTGTGACTTCTTGTGTTGCAGTGTCCATGAGCGACGGTAATCGCTTACCATAAGGCGATCCGATTGCTCATTTCCCCCTATTCCATAAAAAAACTTTATTTATACTATCTCACATCCAAAACTAAAACTATAAACTAAACTAATGTTACAAGTGTTAGTCGTATCGTATTATGAAAAACATATATTGATACGACCTGTTTTCGTAATGTGTTACATTGTTGTCGTGTTTGCGAGCCATAAATGAGTCGGCTATTAAATGTACTATCTAGGCAGTTTTGGGTACTGGATTTAAGCTATGGCTACATTTTCGAGCATGTGTCGTGAAAAATTACTATTTGTATTTTCAGCATTCTAGTCGCCGGTATTGCTGTGCTGGCGCTGCCAAGTCTGACATCGTGGTGGGCCCTCGCCGTGGCATCCGGTAAGTAGATTTCGTCTTTATTATGCAAATAAGTGTAATATATAGTTCTTTGATTATATTACAATCATCATCATCCCAGCCTATATACGTCCCACAGCTGGGCACAGGCCTCCTCTCGGAATGAGAGGGCTTGGGCCGTATTTCCCACGCGGGCCCAGTGTGGATTGGGAACTTCACACACACCATTGAATTGCTTCGCAGGTTGTGCAGGTTTCCTCATCATGTTTTCCTTCACCGCAAAGCTCGTGCTGAATTTCAAATGTAATTTCGCACATGAATTCCGAAAAACTCAGAGATGCGAGCCGGGGTTTAAATTAAACCCACGATCCTCTGCTCAAGAGGCCCATAGGTCAAACCACTCGGCCACCACGGCTTACACGGTTCATATTACAATTCTTAGAAGTAAAAGCTATCCTAAAAATCTTTTTTAGAGCTAGTGTAGTTTTGTCGCCAGGCTGTACACGAGTTCGAGTGAGACGGGCGATTACTCGCACCAGCGGAACGGACGCCAAGCTAACATCGCTGAGCGAGTATCTCTGAGCTAGTTTTATAGTTCAGCAAGTTTTGATATCTCTTGTCGCTGCGACCAAGAGTGAAGAGAAAGTTCTCACCGGCAGTGTGAACAGGCAGCGATTAACTATTAATCTATACAGCAGCGGCCTTAGGGGGTGGCGAACAGGGAAATCACTCGGGCCCTCGCGCAACAACCCAATTAAATTGAAAAAAAAATGTAGATTCTTCAACTATATTTTCATCACACTTGCTCGTAAACAGTGTCGTAACATGCAGGCTACCTTAGCTGCAACCCCCCAAATAAAACCCTCGACCTTAATGTGCTTCTCATGAAACCCGTGGTCGGTAAATGAGTCATTGCCCGTACTAATTTTCATGCCATGAAGCCCAAGGTCGGTAAATGAGTTTGTTACTGCATGGTGTGCTGCTGCTCCGTGCGCGCGCTGCACACGCACGCCATCATCAGCGGTATCGGCAATTTTTTTTTAAATATTAGTTTTTCTTGTACAAACATACAATTTTACTCGCAAATGTGATGAAAAACATTGTATGTCGCACGGGCGGTACTAGAATTACGAACATCGACTCATTAAAGCCCTCAGTCTTCGACTTCAGGCTTCTGATAGACTCTCGTTCGTAATTCCTTATTTACCGCCCTTAAGACACAATGTACTATTTCGCATCACATACTTTTCACGAAGGACAAAGGGCCCCGCAAAGACCTGCCGCCCGGAGCCTCGCGATTAGTCGCAATGGGTAAGGCCGCCGCTGAGTATATGTGTCTCTTTTACTCACACCACACAGGATCTAAGTACATCTTTTGTTCGTTTCTTGAGCGAGAAAATAGTCGATAGCCATTCGCTTCCTCGCCTGGGGCACAAAACACAGATTTTGTGCCGGAGGTGAGACAACTGACTCAGGTAGGTACTATTTTGGGGTGGATTACGGATTCTGACTTGCCGGTCTTGATTTTGATAGTGTGAATTAACATGTAAACCACATGTCTGTCACAATAGTACATTGTGTCTTAAGGGCGGTAAACAAGGAATTACGAACGAGAGTCTATTAGAAGCCGAAGTCGAAGACTGAGGGCTTTAATGAGACGCCTCCGCCTGCGACACAAATCACATTTGCGAGTTTGTTTTTGTGAAAACCGCCGATACCGCTGACTGAGACAACTGACTGACATGGTCCTGTGTACTCATTTACCGATTCTTCATGACGTGCGGGAAATGACTCATGATTTTGACAAGTGGTGAGGTTTTATTTGTTGAACCACATGTTACTGTTTACACAAATGAAAATGACTTAACCTTGGTTTTAGGCGCGTACGGCCTCTGCCTGGGCTGCTGGTTCCTGCTGGTGCCGGTGCTGCTGGCGGACTCGTTCGGGACGGCGCGCATCGCCTCCTCCTACGGGCTGGTCCGGATGTTCCAGAGCTTGGCTGCCATCTCCGTGCCGCCCACTGCCGGTGAGTGAAGAGTAGCTATGCAGAACTAGCCTGTTACCCGCGACTTCTCTGCGTAGAATGAGGACTACCGTTTTCGCGCTTACCAGTTGGCGCCACTGTAGACAAAGGTCCTGCTTGAAGTATAGTGGTTAGTTTGTTATTACGGGCGTTAACAAAATTTACATTTAAATCATATTTAATACCTCAAAACCGTACCATAAAAATATCGAGCATGCCCGTGTTGCGTAGTCCCGTTTGGTCGAAAAAAAAGGACAAAGTTTCCGAAAGACAAGCAATGTCTCAAAACACAGATAATCATTGCCCCGTAACCCGTAACGCATATTTGCCGTAATTAATTTCAGATATTGCAAAATCCCGGCTCACACCTCTGAGAAATTCATGTGTGGAATTACATTTGAAATTTACCACGAGCTTTGCGGTGAAGGAAAACACGTAAGGAAACCTGCACAAACCTGCGAAGCAATTCAATGGTGCGTGTGAAGTTCCCAATCCGCACTGGGCCCGCGTGGGAACTATGGCCCAATCTTGCTCTGAGAGGAGGCCTGTGCCCAGCAGTGGGACGTATATAGGCTGGGATGATGATTGCAAAATGTTCTCAAAAATTATTCTAATTACCCGAGGCTCGCCCAAAAACAGTGGCATTTGACATTTCGGAGACCTCACACTACACTAGCGCCTCTAGCGGCGAATTCATACGCGATAGCCCTCATTCCTTTATCGCAATCCCAAGGAAACTATGCAATTTTCCGAGATAAAAATTGTCCTATGTCGTTCCCCGGGACTCAAACTATCTGTATCCGGGATGTTATGGAGCTCCGGTTTAGTTTCCTTTAAACTGGAACTTCCGTTCCGGTTCCGTTACTTTTGAAACTGAAGTTACGAATACGTATTTCAAAGTTTGTCAATTGTGTTTTGTTTCTTTTCTTTTATACAATAAAGAGTTTACATAGATACATTACTTATTTCGGTTGTCAATTATAGTAAATTGTTAGTGCGGGGTGGTGCGGGGCTGCGGGATATGTATAAGCGGCGTACATCAAAATATTTAGAATTTTATTTTTAATAGACCTACCCTTAACATCTCGTCCACCTATCACTTAGGCTCCGATTCTGGTTCCGGTTCTGATTCCGTTTCTGGTTCCGATAAACTAAATTGAAAACATCTGGTTTCGCTTTCGGTTCCGATAAAACCACATCCGTTACATCCCTGATTGTAAGTATACCGAATCATCTAAATCGGTTAAGGGGATCCCATGCCCCAATGACCTTCGATCTGAATTCCTTAGTTTTCTAATGCTTTTTGTAGCTTATTATATTAACAACAACGGCTTTAAGCAATATAGTATCCCATATTTACTTCAAAGTTCATTGTTTTCGAGATATTTGGCATCAAAGTTGAACAATTTTAGGCCAAAAAACTGGTTTTCTGGCCATAACTTTTGTGTTAATTAGTTTCAAATGAAAACCCTCGACCACTTTTTAGAGACGTCAAAGACGAACCCAAATAGGTACATTTCATATATGTTAGATGTTTCATGTCAATAGAGATACGAAATAAGTGTTTTTTCAGACAATGTATAAAAAAAATCATACAGAATTAAGTATTTTTTTTTAAATCCGGTAGACAAAAATGGAGATAAAAGATTGGAGGACCGGTAGCCGTTTGACTTATAATTCTATCTGTAGTGCAAAAGTAGGAGATACGATTCAAAACTTGTCAAAAATCGATGAAAACCTCGGGTAGGCCCTTAAGCGGCTTAGACGTGACGTGAGTTTTCCGTGTTAATTTGACTACGCTGATTCCAGGGTTGGTCCGTGACGTGACGGGCGGCTACTCGTGGTGCTTCTACGGCATGGGGTCCTGCATGGTGCTGGGCGTGCTGCCGGTGCTCGCTTTCCATGTCTGCACGAAGAATGAGGACGAGTCTTCGGTCGATTGAAAATTGTGAGTCTTTTTATTTAAATATATTCTGTCGAAGAAGGATAAGAGGGCGATTAATCGAGCATTTCAACCGTCTCATTTTTTAGGGTTCCGTAACCAAAATGGCAAAAACGGAACCGTTATAGTTTTGCCATGTCTGTCTGTCCGCTCGAATAATCGCCCAATAAAGGTCACTAATATGGATTTTATTATCAGAAATAAGCAATAACTTCAATTTTAATTTAATGCCAGGGTCGTGTTGGGCCCCACGTTGGGCGCCATTGTCCAGGAAGGACAATAAAGAAAATATGTTCTTGGTTGGTAGAGACCAGGGCGGATTTAAGGATCTAGGCACTCCGGGCAAGTCAAGCGTCTGGGAGGTCATGTCATGTCATGGGTTCACAAGAATAATTTGCATACCAAATTTCAAGTCGATGCCATTAACCGTTGAAGACTTCCGTCCTGCGGAGACGATCCTGGCCGGACTACCAGGATGTCACTACCTGATTAATGTCACACAATTTACAAAAGTATACCAAATTTCAAGTCAATCCAATTACTATTGTTGGTTGCATTTAACTTGCAAGATTTGATTACAGACAGACAGACAGACAACGGGACAGGTGAAACTAAATAAAAGCTTGTAACACTTGAAAGTCATGGTTCGGGAATGAGCGCGCTCGGATATGTCAATCGAGTATGACTCTTTTGAACTGATTTTTAAATTTATATAATTATTAGTATCTGACTAACATAGAATTAAGCATTCTCAGCCTAAATATAACTAAGCTGTTAACGTCTAGCATGTGTGTGTATCGACGGCGCACTCACACACGCATACGGCGACCGGCGCGGGAGCTGCTCCGCCGCCCGCCACTCGCCAATAGACTTACACCAAATACAGTCGTTTGAATTTTATTATATGTTTTTTGTAATTCTTTTGTTCGGCAAGTAAAAGCCATTTAAATTCAAAATCTTTTTATTTCTGCGACCACCACTACGCCCTAGCTATACCAGAGTTCGCTTCAAAGCTAATATGGATTTTATTACCTGAAATAAACAAATGGTGTTTTAATTTAATGTCAGTCGTGGATATTGCCCCTCGTTGGGCGCCATTGTCCAGGAAGGACAATTAACTACTCCTTTGTTGCTCCAAGGCCTCCAGACCTCTAAATCCAGCCGTGGGGAGTTGGTAGCCGTCGAGAGAGCGAGAGAGTTAGTAGGCTGCTGAGAGTTAGTAAAGTTAGGAGCTACAACTCTAATTACATTAGAACACATTTAAAAAAAATCAGAAAAGAAAGGCTAGGAATCACGAATCGAACATAGGTTTTGGGCAGTCCGGGGTACTTGCTATACCCACCCCTACACCACCTCCAAGCTTTCTAAGGCGAAATTTCTCGACAAAATAAAAATAGGCCAAGAGCGTGTCGGACACGCCCAAAATAGGGTTCCGTAGCCATACCGAAAAAAATATGTAATATTTTTCTAAGGATTTCGTATTTTATACGGAATCTTCCAAGTTTAGGTATATTTTATACCTTAGTTAGGGGCTCCTATTTACTCTTAAACTATCAATAATTCTCAAGCAAACTTAGCCGTTATAGTTTTCCTTGTAAGTTAAATATACTTACTACCATCCTGAATTTTTTCAAATTTTTCCACCCACCGGTTTTAGAGGGGGGGAGGGGACGCTTGATTTTAATGAAAATTTGCACTTTAAAGTTGAATATTTCGCAAACAAATCACTGAATCGAAAAATCGTCTTAGCAAACCCCTATCCAACAATACCCCACACTATATAGGGTTGGATGAGAAAAAAAAAACATCCCCAATTTACGTCTATGGGAGGTGCACTAAAAAAAAATTTTATTTTTTATTTTTATTGTACCATTTTGTCGGCATAGTTTACATATATATCCGTGCAAAATTACAGCTTTCTAGCACTGATAGTCCCTGAGCAAAGCCGCGGACGGACAGACAGACAGAGAGACAGACATGGCGAAACTATAAGGGTTCCGTTTTTGCCATTTTGGCACCGGAACCCTAAAAAGGCTGTTGGTATGTCTGAGGTTTTCAATTACTTAATTAACACCTGGTATAATAATTAATTTGAACTAATTAAATTCTCATACGTATTTTTTTTCTTCCATTCAACAGATAATTCACGCCTGGTTGTGTACGCAATCTCAATCTTCAATGGACTTCGTACAATAAAGAAGTACCTACCTAACATATACATACCTAACACTTGTATCTTAATATTTAATGTGACTATACATTTCAACCAAACATCACTTGTATGTATTATGCATACAAAGGGTATAGATATGTGACTAAAGTTTGCACCTAATTGTGAAATATAGTGACGTCTCGCTTACACCGCAGTCTTGTGTATCGTTCATTCTCTTTTATTCTATTGTAACGTATTGTGTTTAACTGTGACTACTACATATCTATATCTTTAGTATACATCTTTATATAGAGGTTAATGGTAGAATGAAAATGGCCTTTAGAAAAGGCTCGACGCCAGTCAAAATAAGCATTGACGCACTAATATTTAACCTTATGTTGTTTTATTTCATTGTATATTTAACCACGACATAATCAAAACTATTTTCCGGGATATTTGAACAGATGGTTGGGTTTGACCGACTTAAAATCCTTGTAAAGGGTTTTTATCTGAATTTATGAGTTTAAATGTAGTTATGCCTTTAACGTAATACGCTTTGAACATATATCTATGTATGAAAACATCTGTCAATCAAAAACTCTCTAAAGAATTGATGTTCAATCAAACGTATCCAACCAACTTCTGAAATAATTCTGTATAATTTTAAAATATCGCATGTTTAAGTTAAGAAGGATATAATTACTTATTAGTTTAAACAAAACAGTTGACCGAGCTAAATATGAAACCGATTACAATTTAAGTGGTAGTTCAATCACGACTACCCGATTTCATATGATTTAAATTGACGGAATTTAGTTCGTGTCATAATGTATACATATACATTTTAACCTTTTCAACGCTGCTTACAGTTAATTTAACCTTAACGTGATTCATTTAACCGGTACTGTCATGAAATGTTCAAGCGACAGTGGTGTTTTTAAAAGATAACTTTAACCGCTGCTGAAATGAGTTCGCGTTGAAAATGTTAAAATGCCTAAAACATTCGGGACTTAATCAAAAGTGTAATATTGCTTAAATTGCTTCGACGTTTCGACCATATTGCAGCATTCTTAAATGACCAACTGCCATGTTGGTTGGGATACAGTTTTGAGACGTTTAAGCCAATTAGTAAAATGTATTCTTACTTTTGTTCCACTCACAACAACTGCACATTTGATACTGTGTCAGTACAAAATCAACATGAAATGCGGGTCGTTCAAAAAACTCGCGCGGTTAAATGAACAAGATACTACACGTGCGCGCACCAGAATATCGGACCAGCTGGGCTACTACGAAATTCGAAAATCGAGGTTCGTATCGTACCGTCCCTCTCAGTCTCTTATAATAATATGTATTAGCGTTAGCGGGACGGCAAGATACGAAATTCGAATTTTGCACTTCATAGTATATGGCCTGTCTACTTGTGACCTTAATGTGGCCTTAACGTTGAGGTGTATTTAACAAAATAAAAAACGTGATTAAGTCCTGAAAATCGTACAAGTTTAAAATTTTTGTTAAAATCGTTAAATATCGGGTGACATAGATTCGATGTTGAGACGTGGTCCTGAGTAGAAATGCCACAAATAGTGATTTTGTCGAATACCAAATAGCGAATTGCGGCCTGTCTTATTTTGGTGAATAATGAATTGGTTATTTTCAGAAGCGGGTATAATCTATGAGAAAAAACCCAATCGGTTACTTTGAACAAATGCTGAAAAAAATGTTTTCTTTCATGACAATTTATTTACCTATGATAATCGAATATTTGTGGCATCTCAGAGATGTACACACGGAACTAGCTAGTTCTGAGTGTACAAATTCATATTATGTAAGTACTAGAGTTTCGAAGGTAGCCAAATAGGAGGAGTTTGATATACATATTATGTTTATGTAGCGTGATGGACGCATCGTGTGGATTGTGCTACGAATTAATGATTTCCGGTCCTTAAGCCAACTTTACACCTGCAACTAATATCATGCAACTTGCATTACATTGCAGCGCTCTATTGGTCACTTAAAAGTCATTTGCTTTTCGGCCTCGCAATGTAAGTAGTGCAACTTGCGCTAATATTCTTGCAGGTCTAAAATGTTAGACTGTCAAAATTGCTTGACAAGGAGGTCAATTTTACGTGAAAAATTGGCAATTTTGACCGTTTAGAACGAATCTTGATGTGCTTGACAAGCAAGCTATGCGATTGATAATGCTTGATGAAAAATTATACTTTTTCTTGGTTGTCAAGAATGCTTGGACTGACGAATAGTATTGATTTTTTAAATTGTCATCAGTCTCGTTCTCGACCATTTTCCATCAGTGAGAATTACACGGTAATTCTATCGTCATTCTGACCAGAGTAATGGGCAAGTTATACCAGAATGAGCGTTTCACCGATATCAATCACGTAAATGTTTGTAAAGTAATTTTGACCGAATAGGAACACTGAGACTTGTATGGCCCGAAAATGATTGCGAAGTTGACAATCTGTGTGAGCTAGCAGATTGAAAAATGACTAAAGCTGTTTGTTATATTGTTCTGAGTATCTGAGTGTTATTAACTTTGATTGGAGTGAAGTGTATCTAAATAATTCTTCTGTGAGATGTCTGTATTCTGTAATTTATAAGTCCAATGTTTTATTGGACTAGAATAAGTAAAAAAGACACTTCATTGGAAGTTTTTGATATAAAAAGTATTGTTTAAAACTATGTACTAAATCTACAAGAGAACTTAGTTTAAAAACAAGTTCACTACTTACCAACTTTCGCTTTGATCTTTTAATAAACGTTAGACAAGACATTGTCTAGCTAATGCAAATGCAAAGAACGGGAAAAATATGTAATTATTATTTTCACTGCTGACAAGTGCAGATGTAGTTATTTGATTAAATACCACGCTTTGCGAATAGTACTGTGCTTCAAAGAATTACTTTTCACTGGCGAACATCGTATATAAAAGCCATAAAAACATAAAAATATGTGCGTGTTATTATAAATTTTAGTTGAGCAAACTGTTCATCTAACAAAATATTGGCATACTTAATTTCTTTTTCATAAATATACAAGAAAGTGATTTAAAGATATCATGCCGTCAATACGAGGTATAAAACCTGTGTTTTTGTAAATATGCCATCGTTCTTTTGGATGAGCGAAATGTCCAAGTGACAAATTAAGGTAAACAAATGTTAAGTTAAAATAAACTCATCCAGCGTTCATGTATGGGTTTATTAGTTGCGTTTTCACATTCCCTTGAACAATTTATATCGTTTTTCATACAAAACTGGTGGATTGATGACCAAAACACAAATTTTAAGCACGCGTAGCGTCACTAAAGCTGTATTTACTAAAGACCTTTTCAATGTCAAGCTTGAAAGTAAATAGTAAAGCTTGTTTAAAAAAAATGCTAACGTTATACTATTTTTAATTGACAATATTTCTATTCTTTACATATATGTGCTTAAAAGAAAATAACAAGACTAAATTATTAAAAATCCATATTGTATAAATGTCACCAAGATAGCTTTTATTGGGCAGGCTCTCTACAGGTCCTTGTTGAATTATATGCCAGCCAATACGTTGCCCGAGGAAGCCATCAGATCAACGTCTATCTTGTTCTTTTATTACGGATATAACCGTTATTGACGTTGAAAAGGTTAACGTGAAAAATTGAAAAGGTTAACATGAAAAATTTAAAAGGTTAATATGACAATTGTAAAGGTTAACGTGAAAATGAGTATAAAAAATAAAGTTTTAGTTAGTATTTTAGACAACTGAAATATGATTAAAAATGCACTAAAAGAAAGGTAATAAATAAATTAACATCGGATAGAATAAGTCTGTACAGACAAGGTGGCTAACTTGACCAAAATAATGTTTACTTAAGACTGCAATTACATGGTGGTAATGTATGGAAAATGATCTACGCAAGAAGGTAAATAATTAATTATAATCCCCTCTTATGTTTGATACATAAGTGTGGACAGCCAAAAGCAAATACATGTATCTATAAGAGCCGTTTGTTTGTGGTTTTAATGTCTTTATCATTATTTTTTGCTGATTGCCTATACTTTTGATTTTCGAATATGGGTATGCATCATGCATCTGAGCCTGAAGCTATTCAATCGAATTTATGGTAAATATATGGGATATATTCTGGTTTCAATAGCATTAGGCAAAAGAGTGCATAGCTTTAAAAAACTTTCAAATTACTGTACCTATATATTTCCTATGGAAATATAATATTTTCAAAATTAAAATGTGTTCATATACATTTTTTATTCTAGAATAATAGGAAAATCTGCACTTACGTATGTATTTACATACGAATCATGTACCTCCTCGAGAACAAGTATGTACATAGATAGAGGGATGGGAAGAGAATGTTAACCTACTCAGTAATTTAAACAAACAATATTTTTCTGTATGTGTCGGTCTAGTTAGTGAACAGAATAGGGATGTTGACACCACCAATCAATTGACGTACTTTTTATGAGCTGTCAAAACATAATTCTCCCATAAAGTTTGAATGGAAATAGCAACTTATGACGTCACTTGTTCGCACACTAACTATTTATTTGTTTTAAAGCAACAAAAAATCTAATTTTGCAGTTAATCGAAAATTAATCTGGTTTTCAGGGCTAAAATAAAGCGTTTTTTTACTGGAGCCGTGTCTAGATATTCAGTGCAACATTATATTTTAATAAAGTACTCAACATTCACTTTTCGTGATTATACGTGCAACACATACTCGCACATCTCTGGTGGAAACGCAGTCTAAGTCTTTAGTGATGATAATGTTATTTGTATTATACATATTATTTGACCAAAATAAGATATGCGGCCATATTACAGAAGTAGGTACTTAGATAACTAAAATTTAGGTTCGATGATTTTGAGAAGAGATAAATATAATAAAGTATGTGACTTAAGCCTCGTATACTTCTGAAAAGGGTATGTAGTCAAAATATTCTCGAATAATTATTTTTGAATGGGTATTTGGAGAAAGGGACATTAGCTATGCAATGGAATGAAAAAAAATGATAAAAGGACATGATGAATGACTGTATTTCGAGTGTTTTCGTGCTGTCGCAACTCGCGTAGCGTCAACGCAATACTAGCGCATTGGCGCCGCAACCTCACTTCGTGCAAGCGCGAGCACCAACGTCTAATTTAACTCTACGTTCACACAGCGACGCCGTGACGTCACTGGTTTTTTTTTTGTTCAACAGACGTCGCGACGCCTCCACGCGAACTTTTCGTCGACGCTCCCCATACGCTATACCACGAAGTGCAAAATTCGAACTTCGTATCTTGCCGTCCCGCAGACCTTAATATTATTAAATTCAAGAGTGAGAGGGACGGTACGATAAGATACGAACTTAGATTTTCGAATTTCGTAGTAGGTATGACGACAACGCTCGAAAGTCCCTTGCGTAAGGGGGCTCTTAAGGTTAAACACGATGGATATATCCGTCAAAATGCATAAGGTTAAATGACTTTTCAACTTGAAGTTTTGTTGAAAAGGTTAAATAATGAAGACGAGTTGCTAGTTGAAAATTAAAGAGCTATATTATGCAAACGTAGATAAACAGTAAAAATATCACGTAATTGCTCAAAGGTTTACTAATAAAATTCCTTTAAAAGGATATGACATGTCTGCCTTTGCTCGCTTTTAAGTAGTGTGTTTATCATATTAGGCAACAAAAAAAAACTTGATTATGATGAGGAATGAAGGTGCTAAGTACTTGAGTTTTTTGTATTATTGTTTGAAGTTGCTTGTTCTATCAAATAGTGTTAGCACCATTTCATTTCTCAAGATCAAAATATATCTTTGATTAAAAATGGATAGCAAAAAATTTAAGCAATGATATGGATGTATTTTTTTTGTGGTACTGGAAGGAAAAAATGATCCAAAAATCTGTGTGAATTAACTATTATATCGTTAGTTTTTATAGTGTAGGTAGGTGGTGGCGCCAACTACGCTAGATTTTTAGATCGATATCTACTTCTCGTTGTTAAAGTGATTTCATCTTGACTGGCTTATAATGGTTCGTTAATCGTTAAAAAGTTGGAGTGCTTTGAAAATGTATGTAGTTTCCGCGCGATGTCCATTTATAATCAAAGATTAAATCGTTTTTAGAGTGTCAAGTATGTTTTTGCACTAATCATTACTATGGGTGTTAAGATATTTATTATTTTGGCATTTGGTTTTTATTAGAGCTATTATATTATTACTTTTATCTTTTGTCTAAGCCATAGCGTTTGGTGTGAAAACATATTTCATAAGTGGGTGCGTTTTTAAAAAGGTCATGCTCTTTTTCGAGCGACGGAAAGATGTTTTTGAGTTATGTAGAAACTAAAAACTAGCTATACTATGAAAATATCACTGTCATAATTATAGTAATACTATACGATTTATTAGAAACAAGGTTTTATTTATAACAAGTTTAAGTTAAAGATAGATAAAAACGGAAAGAAACACGTCCTTGACGTATCTGACATAAAAACACGACGCAAGCCAAAACACGAAAAATACAAGCAGCAAACCTTTACATAGACGATTAAACATTTGTAAGTATTTACTTATTAAAGTTAACTGACCTGACCTAGTAACAGTTGTTAAATGTTCATAAAATGACTACATGTTTTAAACGAAACTGTCGTTTCCTGATTCGCGAACCCTATCTTGTATAAAATTAAATGTTGAAAGTAAACCTTCACTAGAAATTATGAACACTGGGTCACAGTTTCCTTAACTTAGACATTTCGTACTTTTGAAATGGAATCTTCTAACTAGGTCTCTACCCAGAGACTACTACTATAGAGACTTTTCTCGAATCGCTTCATCCGCCATATCTTTAGAGCTACCATAATCGATGAATGTGTCCATGAACTGAAACCAATGACATAATGTTAGGGTTCCTGTACGAAATCAGGATCAAGTTCAGGTAGTTCGAAAAACTCAGGCAGAACTATACGTCAGTATTCGCTGGGTGCGAAGTACTAGGTGGGGGTAATGAAATCTATCGCAGCGCTAATAGTGGCCAAAAGTAGAAATAATGTAGGTTCTGTCATCTGTCATACTCATATGAATCTGTCATTAACAAAGCAATTTGTGTAGACTTAACTGCCTAATTTTAGTAATAGATGTTTGTCTTCTTGAATTATTGAACACATCCCCTGTTTTGTTCTTAATTCCTCTACATCCCGGACATGTCCAGCAGATACCAACAATTTTCCTTTTGAAACGGTTGAAATTTTATATTGAGTAATATACACAAAACCGGTGGTCAAAACAATACGTATTTTGATCTGAAAACGATATTTAATTGATTACTTACTAGCGATACAAGAACAATTATATATGTTTAGCTTTTTTTTAAGAAACCATTAAAGTAGCCTTATCTTTTTGTTTTAAAATAAAAGTACGACTAAACATGAAGTAAACAAACTCTGACATAACCAAAATAAAACACACTTTTTGAATAAATTTTACTTACCTCATTTAATTTTAATGACCGAAAATGAATTCACAGCCCTTTGTTCACCCAAACCACGGTATCACAGTAATTTTGTATTATTATTATTAATTAATACGTGATAGGTTTGATTTTTTTCACAATGTCGCAATGAAATTTCAAAACGTCAGAACCTCAGAGCCGACAAACTTGCGGACGCTAGATGGCGCTAATGTCGTGTACAGAGAACTGAAACGTCGAGGTTAATATTTAGTTACGGAGACGGCGACCCACACAATTGTGTAGGTTTTAATTAATTCATGGACATATTCTTCAATTTTAGTAGCGCCAAAGTTATTTAAGTTAAACATTCGCGGTCTTACCGATCTTATTTATAAGGAAAATCTCGATCTTATTAATAAAACGACGATTAAGAGTAGAAAAGGAATGAACCATGAACTAATTTCTTTCAAGCTAAGTCTAAGCTACCAATAAATTACCAACACACTACTAATAAATTGTGACTTATCTGTTTTTAAGTTACTAGAGAAATACAGTTTATTGAAAATTAATCTTTTTTCCGGGTTAAAACAAATTTAATATACTAATAAATATAAACTATCCAAATACCAGAACTTTGACACTCAATTTCTACTTTTAATTGTCGTAATTCAAATGAAATTTCTAGTCAATTGACAATTGATGTTATATACATTTGCTAGAAAGAAGGAAAAGATCTTTCAATTTAGAAGTTACAGTTTTGAATGAAATCATATACCTAATATATTTAAGTATATCTATAATCTATAAGAATGTGTTCATATTTCTATTGAAGCAAATCCGTTGTAAAAACTAGTATTCTAATAGAGATTATATCTCGAATGACTGTCTGTAACAATTGCTGTAAGAACTTTTTGTATATAAAATGTGCATGCAATAAATGAAATGTGTATAATGGTCTTTCATTTCACATATTTAACCTTGTTCAGACTCTTATTTAACCTTTTCAAAACCACAGATGAGCGTTAGTGTACTACCTGCTAGATTTAGTGTAAGTGAAGCACGTATCACGGAATGACAAGGAATTGAGTTCGATTCCCAATATCAGTTATACTTTTCTGATATTAGTACATTAATTTAGTTTCGGTATGATTTAACAAAAAAACAGTATTGTGCTTGAAATGAGATTTGTGTGTGTTCCTACAGTGCAGAAGTGGAGGAGCTGCATGAACACACATTTGTTGCATAGACATAGCTATCATAAGGTCGCGGGTCAGTAAAATAATCGTTTTAGTTCTTTAATAGGACAAACATTACATTAGGACAAACAATCATTCGGCGTTACGATATAGACTTAATTTACATAATGGTCATAAGTTCAAAGGATTTGGCATAGAAATAAAAGAATAAGTTTATTTTATTATTTATATTAATATTATTATTGCGATAAATAAATATCTAAGTAGAATTGCAGCCTTTAAGTGACATATCCTATCAGAAGCTCCTTATATTAAACATCCACACAACTTTGTCTAACATAGTGTAGCTTTTTTGAACATGTAACTACCGTGAGACTCACTCATATTAAATGATATTGTAACGTATGGTGAATTGTGTTGATCTAAACTCATTTTTTGTAACATCATTTGTACCATAATTCGAGCAAATAAAACTTTGAACTTTGAACGGATAACTCACGTCTTAAACCGAGTTTAGCTCGACATGTTTCGGGCTATTTCGTAGCCCTTCTTCGCGAGCAGAGCGGCGGCGCGTAGTGTGCGTGTTGCGGCAGCCGCCGAGTCGCGTGCTCCTGAGAAGAAGGGCCCGAAACATGTCGAGCTAAACTCGGTTTAAGACGTGAGTTATCCGTTACAATATCATTTAATACATAGTGTAGCTTTCCATTAGTGGCAGTTGTAATAATTTTGTAATAACTTCACCAGTTCCTGATTTTTTTCCTGTTTTTTTACATTAGTATTGATAAAATAAATAATTTTAACCTTTTCAAATGCGACGTACAACGCAAAAAAGATCTTAACGCAATGGCATGAGTTTCAAACCAGCTTTACTATTTGCAGTTGAAAAGGTTAAATATGTCATAGTATTGAAATTTTAAATTAAAATCTATTAAATTAAAGATAGAGGAACTAATATTTTTATTGTGCGTTAAATTCGTCCTAAAACTAATACGAGTATTATTGTGTTTTTTAAAACTACTCAGTTAAGTACAATTAACGAATTTGATTATCTGGGCCACCAAAGTAAATGATTTTATTTGTCTTTATCAATTCATTCGTTCCTGCGATCGCATTCCATCACATCCTATCATCCTATCAATCTCTCAAAGAGCCGGGAACGCACCTGTGATGGCTCGTGTTGCGGGTGTACATGGACAGCTGTGATTGCTTCTCATCAGGTGACCCGCATGTTCGTTTCCCCTCTTATAAAAAACAATTAATGGATATATCCATCGTTTGGAAGCTTCGGTGTGTGTTCAGTACCCAGATGTCTTTATCAAGGCTTATTGAAGTTTTGAACATGAAACTACCATGATTCTCATAGTGAAATAGAACGGATAACACATATTTCATCGAGTTTAGATCGACATGTTTCGGGCTCCTGCAGTGCTTCGAGAGCAAGGGTACGAATGGTGCGAAACATGTCGAGCTGAACTTGATTAATAATAATTGTAACTTTTCTCTCTGTATCTGTTTCTATATCGCTTACTATTTGTGGTGTACAATAAAGAGTCATTGTACTGTATCGGCGACAAAGAATGAAAGCTGTTAATAAAATTTCGTCTCCTATTGGATTATACATTTTTTAACTGTTCTTGTTAAGCGCGAGGTGCAAACATAGCTTGGTCGTGTTACAGGCAAAAGGCGGCAGTCTTTTACGCCGATTTCAAGAACATAATTTCAAATAAAAATTTACTTGGATATGATTAGCAAAGAAAACTGTGAACGTTCAAATCATAGCTATTTCGTGGCAATCATATTCGATTTCCGATTTTAAATTTTGTTTAATAGAATAAAACAAAAGTACTTTTACTTTTAGGCGTATAAAATTAAAAAACAATTTAGAATAATAATAATATATGTTATGGATTTTTACTTCTACTAATTTTTTTTTACCAATAGTAACAATGTGTAACATTAAGCTTATCAGCGCCATCTAGGCGATGTTTAGAGAGATCGAGCGCGTGAGTATTATCTTATGAGACTCATCCAATAGATGGCGTTTTTACCAGTGCTCTATACTTTGTTCTAAGATAACACAGCATGAGCCAAACTAACACAACCGTTCGATGAAATTACGTTAATTATACACACACACACAAACATCACGCCTGTATTCCCAAATGGGGTAGGCAGAGCACACGAAACGTTACCGCTGCGGAGCCACTTTTAGGTTTTAAGTTTGTCAAAAACGGTACAATAGTGACGTTAATTATAATAGGTACATCTAAAAGTATACGTGATTGTTTTATATCTTGAGCGGCAAAAAATCTGGCCCTCAAATGTATGCTGAATCGGTAATTTTGTATGAAGGGTGGGCCAAATTTTGTGCTGCTGAGTATATATTAAAAATATTGCCTATAAAATGTATACATAATTTGTAAATAAATGCCTACTAAGCCATATTCCAATGCGAGTGGAGGGGATTCAGCAAGGACTCTGTTTGAGGCGGTAGGTACAATCAGCTTCACGGAACTTCCACCGAATCTCTGAAGTTAGTTGAACCTTGCAAGATAAACTGAGCTTGCGGAGTCCGCTCCATCGATAGTCTTTTCCAAACTCGACATTGGCGCAATCACCAATAGTATCGATGGAGCTATACTTTTGTGGGGGGAGGCTCCAATAGAGAGAACTCTCTCCAGGCAGGTGTTATGCCTGGGGACCGAAGTCCGAAGGACGAGCGTCGAAACGTTGTATATATGCGACCGCGTGGCTGATGTAGCGACTCCTAGCGCCATCTAGTGAACAACAATAGAAACTCCGAAAAATGTTCTACATCGCGCTATCGAACGCATATATACAAGTTCCGACGCTCGTCCTTCGGACTTCGGTCCCCAGGCATAACACCTGCCTGGAGAGATCACTCTATTGGAGCCTCCCCCCACACTTTCAAGAATTCAATTGAATTGGAGTCCGGTCCATTCGCAGCGGAATGTGGACATACCTAAAAACAACAATCTTTTAAAATTAAGATTAGAGTCTAAGTGGAACATTTTTATAATTCAGTGAAATAAACAGTTTTTTTTTATTAAGTATAAATAATTTAATTCTTTACGAAATACGATAAAAATACTATTAACTTGACAGAAACATTACAATTACTAACACCCTGTACTTAATCTGAATCAAGTCTGAGTCAAACTTGTATCTTCAGACAAATCATCCAATATTTATTGTCAATGCGTGTTGGTGAGATAGGATACCGGTAAAAAAACAAATTCAAGTGCGGGTAGTTCTAAAAACCCGTGCTAAACGAACGTCATACAAACTACTGCATTTCTGTCTGTTCGTCACTACCGCCGTTACAACGTAGTCTGACAAGCGAATCGTCGCAGCCATATGGCCAATGGTACAAGTTCCTCTTTTGTTATTTTGACCTTTAAGTTTGTAACTAACTTCAATAATGATTTAATTACGTATTTGTGCGAATGTGAATATCCTAGTAGCTTTACTTTTATCGCAATCCGGTTGATTTACATTGCTACTTGCAGGACTGATTTTCAGTGTTGCCAGAACGAGGTTAGCTTTACATTGCTCGCTCGTGCCAGGAGGTCCAACTCGTAGCCGAATATTTTAGCTATAAAAGGCTTAAGTTCCGGGTGTCAGTGATTATAAGTGAAAATCGTGAAAGTATTAAACGTTATACAGTAAAGTAAATTGTCATGATTATAACCAAATACACCGATCTCTGATCTCTATGGAGACATAGGTTCAGCCTTGATAGCCTCTGTATCAACTTCGAAGTCCATAGGTTCCGATTTGACATTAATATCCCCCGTAGTACTTTCAGGTTCCATACACTCCATCCCCGACCCATTATTAGAAGCTTCATCACTCATTTCAGCTGTACACAGCTCACTTAGAATCATCTTACTTTTACAAGCTTCCAAATTCATCAATTTATACCTCTGGATAGAATACTCCAGGCAATCATAAGACGACGAACAACTTTCACACTTAAATACAATAGAGTCTTTCAAATGCCTCAGCTTTTGATACACATCGTAATAGAAATCGTCGTTGAAATTCTGAATGCACTCATCACACTCTATATTGAACATTCTTTTCTTCGAACCATACGTCGCCAGTTCTTCCGCATCGAAATCATCATGGAACTTCTTGATGTGCCGTTTCAAAGTTTTCCGGGTGCTAAAATCTTTGATGCATATTATGCAACGCGGTAACACCTTCTGTTTCACATTTGGGAGTAAGTTCACGTGACATATGTCATTGTGTTGCTCGAATTTCTCCTGCCCATTGAACACAAGGTTGCATTGTTCGCATTTGAAAATCTGGTCCTCAGCTAAATGCTTCGTTTGCAAATGTATGTTCAGAGCTTCATTCGAGCTAAAAGATACTGAACACAGATCGCAAGGGTATGTATTCATGTTGAATGAGTGCAAGAGTTTAAGATGTATCTTACACGATTTAGCCGATTCAAATCGCTTATAGCAAATATGGCATTGCGGGAAGATTGTAGAATTAGGATGTTTTGTTCTTACATGCTTTCGGAGACTTCTTTTCTCTTTGAAAAGTGTTTCACATTCTATGCACTTGTATCTTTGCATTCCTAAATGTGTGTATTCTATGTGCCTTCTTATATTTCTCTTGGATTTAAATTGTTTGTCGCAATAATCGCATTTCGACCAAGAATCGTTGTTATGGACTATCTTAATATGCGAAGCAAGATAGTATTTGTTGCTGCAGATTTTTCCACACAAACCACATTCCACAACTTCATCTGTGGTGTGTTTTAACTTGATATGATGTTTGAGAGAACGATCACTATAATACATTCTATCACAGTGTTCGCATTTAAAGGAGCCTGCCTCCATTGATGTGTCTTCTACATTAGTAGAAGTGACGTCATTATCAGCTATTTGAGCTTGCGGATGGAAAATCCTTACGTGAAACTCTAGACTAGAAATATCAGTGAAAAGCTTGTCACAGTAATTGCAAGAGTTGACATTAGGAGGCGGTAGGCATATCTTCTTATGCTCAAACATAGTTTCTTTGCTGTAGAACTTCCTGAAGCATACATTACAAGTGCTTAGAGAATACTCTTTGTCATGACTGGCTCTCATATGGTCCTTCAATTCATACACTGAGTTAAAAACGGCGCTACAGTTTTCACAGTTATAATTTACTTTAACTGCTTTCTCTTTAGTTTTAACAGGCATTTGTTTGAGCAAAGAATTTTTGCAGTAATCGTAAAAGGTTTTGAATGAATGCTCGCCTTTAACATGCTGTCGAAGCATAGGTTCTTCTGCGAAATGCTTGTCGCAGTATGGGCAAGGGAATTCAAGAGTTTTGTACACGTAGACTACATCATTGGTGTCTTCTATTTCTATAATATCAGGTTTATTGCTAAATTCGTCTGTGTTATGCCTCGTGCGAGCATGTCGTCTCAAGCTCTGGTTAGACGTGTATACTTTAGGGCAGAGATCACACCTAAATTCTCCTTTCTCACCATGAAACATTTCAATATGCCTCTTCAGATTCCTATTATTTGTATAAACTTTGCCACAGAGGTCGCATTTTATGATCTCTTTTAAGACATTATGTGTAGCTTGTATATGAGCTATTAGAGAATGCTTGCCCTTGAATACTTTGCTACAATAATCACAAGTAGGATACTCTACATCAGGATTATGTAGTTGATTCACGTGTCTTTTAAGATTCCTTTCGGTAGTAAAAGTTTTAAAACAGATATTACACTGTATCTGAGGTCCCAAGCCTTGTAGATGGACGGTAACCATATGCGACACCACATTTTGTTTTCTAGTGAAGATACGTCCGCATAGGTCACATTCGGGATATGGTTGCAGGAACCTATTATGGCCCCGACTTAAATGGAGTTGTAAGCCGGCTGGACTGCCGAATCTTTGGTCACATATGTCGCAGTAACATGTAGAGTTTATGTGACAGTTTTCTATATGTGTTGACAAGTTGTATTTTCTTGTAAAAGTGCGAGTGCAGTAGTCACACTCATATTCTGGTGATGCCATTGCTTTTTTCATCACCGTTGGGTTTAACAGTCCATTATGTGAAATAGGCGAAGAGTTGTCTTGAGTTGTGGAAAACAGCTACGTGTGTTGATACTAACCTCACTTGCAGCCAGTAGTTACAGGATTCAGTTAAGCATCTGAAACAATGAAAAGAATAATATTAGTAAACTGGTGTCTACCCGCGGCTTCGTACACGTATGTCATTAGATCCAGCAGCAGAATAAATTAAGGGATTTTTAAAAAATCCCGTCCGTGGGAATTCCCGAAAATTGAATCGTGGTTTTCATTGACGTTACATTAAAAACAATAGAGTCAAATTTCATGACTAAGCCCAGCGGTTGTTATTTCGAGATTTTATCCCTATCCCGTGGGAATATTGGAATAAAAAGTAGCTTATGTTTTATTCCAGATATCCAGCTATCTACATAATAAATTTTATGGGTGTGATGGATGGAAGTTTTGGATGTGTATATTTCAGTGTTTCTGTATGTGTATCTATTTTTATCAGCTAATAAACCATTCTTATTTTTATTCTTATCCAAATCCGCCCAGCCGTTTCTTTGTGAAGGAGTAACAAACATACTCACCCACTCACTCACTCACAAACTTTCGCATTTATAATATAAATAGGATGTAGGATGTTACACATTGGATTGGACACGTGCTTCGAGGGTTGAGTAACCACTTGCCCAAGCAGGTTCTCCATTGGCAATCTACTGGCAGAAGACGGCCTGGACATACTCGGACCAAGTGGGGGTGATCAGTTGAGAAGCAGTCAATCAAATCTCAATTGTTCTTGGCTGGGAAGAGGTGGAAGAAGCTGCGCAAGATCGAGCCAAATGGAAAAGTCTTCTACGAGCCTTATGTCCCTAGTGACGGATAACAGGAACACACATCATCATCATCATCAAAACGTTACACATAACACAAATTAACTAACTAAGCAACCTTTTTTTAAGATAGTGAGAGTTATTGACATGTTTGGAATTGGTAATTTTTACTGATTTTCTCCTTTCTCCTTTCAAGCGTCGATACGTATATTCAACATGTAACTGAAGACAACGAAAATGAAGATCATGATGTATTTATCAGAAATTCCCATAGGAATTAAGTCAAATTCATATCTATATCATTTATTCAGTAAATAGGCCAGCGCTTTCGGAAACACCTGATGGTCAAGAAGAATGCGCTGTAAGAAACTTGGCAGAAAGTCATTTTTGCAAAATAAAATAATTACAAATATAATACATAAGAACTACAGTATAAAGTTAAAGAAAAAATTACATGAAAAGAGCAATAATAATACAGAGATGTATGGGGTCCCTTAGTTACAAAACTAAAACTAAACATAATATGTAACTATATCTATGTTCAGTAAGTGTAGAATGCTTCTTCCACCATTATAAATAAATAAAAAAGATTCTGAAATATACATTTCAGGTTAAGTAACCATTAAGCTTTTGGATTCCAAAGGCAAGCTCAATCATATAATGGTGTAGCTGCAGCATGTAAAGTGCTTGTATTAAGTTGAGCTGGGCACAGTAATATAGGTTATACTTATTGTTATATGGTATAGTTCGTTAACATTTTTTTTATATGATAAAGGTAAAAAAGCAGGTGTGTCACCTGATGGAAAGCAATTACCGCTGCCCAGGTAGACAGCATCAGTAGCTGCACCCGCAACAGGGTTATATATAAATAAAAATAATAATCTTTATAATTTATAAGAAGTAATGTTAAGAAATTCACTAAAATTCATTTTATTTATTATGAATACTTATAATTTTACAGTCACACAAAAAAAAGGCTTTATCTACATACAATAGGTATTTACCTATGTTTAAATTACCCAGCTCTTGTGAATTGTGAACTATGTATGGGCAGTCACCAGTAATATTGCCACCTTTTATTACAGGAAATAGAGTATATCTGATTTCAAATAGGTAATACAGTGTGGCGTGCGCAGCGATTACGCTCGGTCGCGCTTTTTTGTTTACTCTTTTGAAGTACGGATATTTTGCGTTTTACGCCTCATATCATATTTCTGAGTGTGTGCTATTTGACTATAATGACTTTATGTTTAAGTGTTCGAATAAAATAACTTAATTAGTGGTTTAAACAATAATTTGTGTGTTTTATCAAACTACCCTCAAGTAGTGATTATGAGTGATTTGAGCCAGGAGGCGGACCCTGAGCCGTTATGTAGTCCTGAGATGTCTCCAGGAGCAATCAGGAAGGTTATATTCGGCTCTGACGGCTCCACTCCGCAAAATGAGGAGGAGGATGGACTCATGGTTCTCAATAACCAACGCGTCGCGGACTCCGTGACTGACTCTACAGAGGTTCGAGGCGACAAGCGGCGTTTGGAGGAAGAGGAATGTGACGCAGATGATGATGGTTTCATGGTCGTATCCAGAACCAAACGTAGAGATGTACGACGCTCGCCCTCTCCGACTAGACCACCAGGGTACTCTGAGAGCACTATTCATGAGATCTCTGTTACTTCCAAAAACGCCCTTCCGAAACAATTGGGATTTGCGAAGATTCTGATGAACCACAAAGTGCAGGGAGTATTGAAAGTGACATATAAGAGTCCATTCAAGCTGTTGATTAGATTTAACACCAATGATGATGCAAACAGTTTTTTGGCCAGCGAGATAACAAAGAAATATGAGTGGATATGTAGAAATACGAATGAATTATCATTCTGCTATGGAGTAGTGAGAGATATCGATATGGATATTGATGAAAAGGATTTAAAAGAGATTTTTGTAAGTGATTCGGGCGCAGAGATTTTAGCCATCAAACGATTAAATAAAAAAAGTTCGGACGGCACGTGGGTAAAGAGTGAAACAGTACGCATTTGTTTTCAAGGCTCAGTTCTGCCCACGTACGTTAAGGCGTATGGTTGTCGTATGGTGGTGGATTCGTATATGTACCCAGTGACACAATGCTCCAAATGTTGGCGATTCGGCCACGTCAGTCATGTATGCCCATCCAAGTCGCAAATCTGTCCCAAATGCGGTGAAAAACATGAAAATTGTGAAACTAAAGTGTTCAAGTGCGTCAACTGTAAGGGGAATCATTTATCTTTGATAAAAAGTATGTGCCCAGCATTCCAGAGAGAGAGACGAATTCGCATTTATATGGGACAAAACAACTGCACATATAAAGTAGCCTTGAATAAAATTACACAAGCTAAGAAAAAGAACACTGATCCTTTAGAGAGAGACAACCAAACAGGGGAAGCTACAAAACCGAATCCCAAAGGTCCAATACCATTAACCGCCGTAACCTCGAAGCCCTCTTATAGAGATATATGTGCTGGTGCTTTTACTAACAATTTTAATTTTGAAGAAGATATATCAGAAACTGAAATATCAGAAATTGAAATAGAAGAAAATATACCCAGGAAGCAAAATTTTGAGAGCAAAACCAAATCCAAAAACAAAAAGACCCGCAAGTATAGGAGAAGCCAGAATCACAACAAGAATGCAGAGGAAGTGTCTGATACAGAAACCGTCCCTCCTTCCGGTGGCGGTGACTCTCCTCATCAACGTAAAACACCCAGAGATAGAAAGTCGTTAATAGAAAGGTTTTTAGACAAAATAAAAGAAGCCTTATCCACAGAAGGTGAATTGGAAGATAAAATTAGAGTTTTTGTGGAATTTGTCTGGAGGGAAATAAAACATTTAGTACAGAAATATATAACAATAGAGATGCTGTTAAAGCTGTTAGGAAATCAAAACAATGGCCAGTAACACAATAAAAAAGAACTTAATAAGTATCTACCAATGGAATGCTAATAGTTTGAAACCTAAAGCTAAAAATTTTGAACTTTTATTACACCAAAATAAAATTCATATGGCATTTGTGAGTGAAACTTGGCTTTCCGAAAGGAATGCTGTTAAGTTTAGCGGATATAACGTAGTAAGAGCAGACAGGGACGACTCGTATGGCGGTTTGTGTGCTATTATACACAGATCAATTAAATTTACGCAGAGACCTTATAGTTGCAATACAACTAATTCTCAAATGCAAGTCATGATAATTGAAATATTTAATGTCCCTGGTCTCAAACATATTATATCTATATATTGCCCTCCTTCGGTGACTACTACTCAACAGGATTGGGATACGATCTTCAGTTTATTTAAGTCAGAGTGTCTAATAATTGGAGACATCAATGCTCATCATGCCCTATGGTCGTGCAAATCTGATAGAAAAGGAGAAACTGTATACAAAGCTATGTTTGAAAATGACTTCATATGCCTCAATGATGGTTCGCACACTCGTATTAAATGGGTTAACGGTAATTTACAGACATCTTCACCTGACGTCTCATTTGCTACAACAGACATCGCTACTAATGTTGGGTGGCAGACCACTAACGAAAATTTGGGCAGTGATCATGTGATATTAAAAATGAACTGCGGCTATATCAGATCCAAGTTGTTTGCCAAGAAAAGAAACTATAAGGAGGCGAATTGGGTGGAATACAATAGGGAGTCAACAACGGTGTTTGGAGTTCCAGTCCCTGATGATGTCCAGGCTGGTTACGACTTGTTTATGAAGAACATCCAATCACTGGCAGATAAACACATTCCTTGGATCAAAATAAGCGAGGATCCTGCATCAACGTTTCGACCCAAACATTACTGGGACTCTCAAATATCCAAAGCTGTTGCAGAAAGACGTCTGGCTCTAGCAAGGGTGCGACGTAACCCTACTCCGTCAAATCTTTCTTGCTGGCAAGATAAGGTATCAAAAGCCAGTGCCCTAATAAAAAGGGCTAGATCGAAGGCTTGGAAAGACTTCTGTACGAGCATCGAACATGAAACCTCCGCTTCTGCCATGTGGAGAAAGATGAGATGGATGAAGGGAAACGCTGGAGGATGTGCTGGTGTCGACCCCGACAACGCCAGGAGTCTGCTTCATTCACTAACCCCAGATGGTGCAGTTGAACCGGGCCCATTATTTTCTTACTTGCAACCTTCCATATTAGAAATACCTATCACTCTCACTGAATTTACAAATTGTTTAAAAAAAAAGGACACTTCTCCAGGGATTGACAATATATCATACTCTATGATATATAATCTTTCGAACCAAGCTAAATCATTTCTTTTAAAATTATTTAATCTTATAATTGAGACCAGTATTGTCCCGGATCAGTGGAGAGACGTCCAGATAGTTCCCCTACTTAAGCCGGGAAGGGACCCTACCTTGCCGTCTTCATTGCGTCCAATCTCCTTAATGCCTTGTCCATGTAAGATTTTGCATTTGATTCTTATGAGGAGAATAGAATGGTTTGTAGAGAGCCGGGGTCTCCTTCCCGGCTCATCAACGGGCTTCAGACGATCTCAGTCCTGTTTGGACAATTTATCCTCACTAACATCTGATATCCAGCTTGGATTTAGCAAAAAACAACCAACTGTAGCTTGTTTTCTTGATGTTGATAATGCATACAATAATATAAATATAACTTCATTAATCGCAACTTTACAAAAGATAGGCATAGGTAATAAGATATGTAAATATCTATGGAATTTTCTTTGTGATAGACGTTGTAGAATTTTATTGAATTGTGGAGGCGATCCCTTGATGAGACATACACACCAAGGATTAGCCCAAGGAGATCCTTTATCTCCGCTTTTATTTAATATTGCAACAATGGAAATAGGTAACAATATTAATGAAGTTTGTGTGTCACAATATGCTGATGATTTTGTGTTGTATAAAACAGTAGAGAGAGGGCAGATCATGGACACAGTTGTTTCTCTTCAATCTGCTATTGACTCTATGATTAAGCTTCTTGAGAATGTTGGTCTATGTTTGTCTGAGACTAAATCGAATGTTTGTGTTTTTAAGAGATCAAGAAAAGATATTAATGTGAACATAGATGTCAATGGCAAAGCTTTGAAGGTGGTTTATAGAGTCAAATATTTAGGATTATGGCTCGATTCATCCTTGAGATGGGGAGTCCACATTAATGAGCTCTGTGAAAGCAATTATAGACACATAAATGTTTTGAGAGTTTTGGCAGGACGGTCATGGGGAGTTCACCCTAAACATCTTAGGCGCCTATATATATCTCTTTTGAGAAGCCGCCTGGACTATGGTAGTTTCATCTACGGAAGCTGTGCTAGCTCTCACCTGAAAAAATTAGACATTTTGCAAAATAGAGCCCTAAGAGTGTGCGGTGGTTTCATACGTAGTACCCCGGTTATAGCAATGGAGAGTGAACTCTCCATTCCTCCTTTGGCCGTGCGTCGTTATTGGCTGGGTTGTAGATTTTTGTTAAGAGTGATTTCAAGAACAAACAGCTCCATTGTGACTGCGATACAGAGCATTTTGGCCAGTCGAAATTTATTTACTGATGGAAATTTTCCTCTATTAGCAAGCATCTATAATGAGTGGAAGGATTTGCCTGTGTATCGCAGTGACAAACTGGAAATGTACTCTCTGAGCACTTGGATATCATCTGTTGACGCCAGGGCATGCATAATTGATAAAATAGACGACATTGTTGCTCCTAAGCGACATCTGCAGAGCCAGTCATTAAGAAATAGTACTCTGAACATGCTATGTGTGCGATATAACCAAGCATATAAAATATACACAGATGGTTCAAAGTGTGTTCAGGGAACTGGAGCAGCTATGTTTGATCCACAAAATAACGTCTCACTCATGTGGAAGCTTCATGATGATACATGCGTCATGAGAGCGGAACTTGTAGCCATCAAAGAGGCTTTGAATTATGTTAATAACTTAGGCAATAATTCCCCTGTTGTAGTATTATCTGATTCAAGGAGCGCACTACAGCATCTTAGTCGATGCGTGTCCGGTCAGAGAGGAATGCCTATTGCCTATGAAGCGCTCCAGGTGATTCATGAGATGATCTCTGGAGGCAAGTCTGTTAAAATACAGTGGATTCCTTCTCATGTAGGGTTGGCAGGAAATGAAGCAGTGGATAAGCTTGCGAAAGCCGCTGTAATGGATGGCTCTGTAACAGACACTGTTCCCTTTGCCAGTGAACTTATTCCCAAAATCAAAAGAAGAAGTTTACAGAAGTGGGAATACCATTTTGGTGAACAGTGTGTAACCAGGGGTGTAGGGGTCTGGTACAGAACCATCCAAGCTAGTCCAATGTGGACACCTTGGTTTGACTCTGCCAACCTTACAAGAAAAGTGTTAGTATCTGCTTTCAGGGTACGTTCTGGACACATCCCAACAAACAAATTCTTACACATGATGAGAGTTAAACCGTCACCTCTGTGTGAGATTTGCCGGAAGGTAGATGACTTGTCCCATTTGTTGTTGGAATGTGCTCGGAACTCAGACTTAAGGAGAAGGGTACTTGGGGGTTTGGGCCCCATGCACAATGGCCAGGTCAATTGTTGGCTCTCAGAGCCAACATCTGGCAAAGCCATTTGCATTTACCAATTTTTTAATATGTCCCTTGTGTAGGAAACATGAGCGAGCACCCATGAGGCTGACATGATCACCTGGAGTGTTCAAAGCCTCAAAAAAAAAAAAGAAAAAAAAAAAAAAAAAAAAAAGGAGGTAAATAAAGAGTACGGCCTTTTTCGGTTATGATAATGAGTTTGCATAAATAACATGACTGGCACTAGTAATAGTAAACATTGTGTGAAAAAGAGTATTTTAGCTATTTGTGTTATAGATTATAGAGTACGCCTATATGATATAGATTACAATACTCTGTTTTAGAGTACGGTTGGCAACCCTAGTCACCAGCATTAATATCTGCCACAGCGGAGCGTGCAAAAGTATCTGACACGTCCTTCCGGCCCTAGAAATAGAGTTATATCACTTATTTTATGCATGTTTGTTGTGTCAGATATAATAAAATAAGTCTCACTGATATGTAAAAGTACATTATATTATTGTCCTAAGGATAAATATATGTCTAAGAAAGGTTTCTGATATTTCTGAAAAAAAATTTAAGAATATAAACTTATAGAAAATACAATCATATACCTCAGAGCTAAATACTACTAAATAATAAATCTACTAGGTAACTTAAATAATATTTTTAAATTATAAAAAAAGACCGCCTCGAATCGTTCCTGGCGCAAAGGTGCCCAACACGCTTGCCGCGTTGCCGCGTTGAACGGCGATAGATAGTCTTTGCATCAAGAACAACTTTTTTATTTCAATTCAATTTTATTTCAATTTTTCTTTGTTGGTCTAAGCACTTTCTTTGTCTTTAAGATTCTTGCATACTCTATGAGAAAGTATGGCTTAATATTTAAGCCCTAAATACTTAATTTAAGGATATGTACCTACAAGACAAGAAACCTAAAAACATTACGAAATTAAATGTAAATAAATACATACGAATTAGTAAGCATTTCGGCAATTTCCGGTGAAAGTGCATCTGCTACTCCTTTATATCTGTGTAATCTGATTTAAATACAGAAGAAAGCTGGCAATTAAGACACTAACACTGTATCTCAACATTTTAAAATCATAATGAGCATTATATTACGCTCATCAAAGGAAAAAAATCTAATATTACTACAAAAATATTTGCGGACATTCGGCCAATTTGACAGCCGAGGGGGGAACCTTGGGCAAGCGAGCCCCCCTCAGCCCGAGCGTCGACCGCCGGACGACCGAGCCCATTATAAATTGTTAAAGTATAAGAAATAAACGCTCAAATCTAGTCAAGATCAAAATCCCGGAGTCCCGGATTCTCAGCTCGGATTACGTTCGTCACTAGTTATGTCAAAAACGATAAACACGCTTAGTACGTAGAAAATTTACTCAATTGATAATCTATCACTATAAAAAAATAAAAGTAAAAACCACCTTGTTCCTGCATGATAAAGCCTAATTTCGTGTAACTTTATGTGTAATAAAAGACAAGTAACGGCTTTATTTACTCCGTCAGAACAGATCAATCAAAAAAAGACGCGTCTTCGGTTCGATTTTTGTTTATTTATTTTTATAGTAATAACAATATCTATTTTATAGGAAAATGTTCTTAAACGATACACTAATTTGGATAATCTAATACACTATCATGTTACCAATACAGCTGTAGAATAATAAACTAAATTAATTTAAGAATCAATTTTGGTATACAACTTTTTTGTAAAAATCTTTCATTATGTCCCAGTTATTTTTATGTAGAGTGTGTTTAGCAAGCGATGTAACTGTCTACAACATATTAAACTCGTACTTACAAGAAATCTATGAAAAATTAACCCAGATACCGGTAAGTGCGCATAAAAATGGTGGTAATTTGTTCATATAATCAATCAATAAATTGATTTACTTTTGTACTGCTGATTGGGGATTGCGCAGCAGGATAATCTTCTAATATTGTACTTATATCATTTTTAGGATTCCACGCTTCAGAAGAAAAATAAGGAACCATCATATGTTTTTCTATCAATGGAAAACCCTGTATATGTTATAACATATAGAACCCATCCTATGCATGTTGTTAAGCTCTAACAGTTCTAGCTGTTTCATGGTTTCAGTCGAAACCCATTCTTTGATATGCACCATTCTTTTTGTTTATTCTTCTGTCCCAATGTTCAAGAGACAACATTGATAGTTTCTTAAAAAACATATTAGGCTACAAACATGCTAAGGAGATAGTCCACAAAATATAGGGCTTGTAACAATGACAAAAATATATGCTCAATAAATAACTAATTCTTTTTCAAAGTTGTCCAGGGAACGTCGTAACCATGGCAATGAGGTACAAAAAAAAGTTGATCGACTCAACCTCTTGCCATATAATGCCTGAAGCCATCAAAAATATGTATTATCATTCCAGTTCCACCCTGATGATGGCAAACCGCACACAGTTTGCTGCATGTGTGTCCATTTGCTCCGCAGCAGCTACCAGCTCTGGGTTAAGTCCATGACAGCAGACAGGCTGCTCAGTTGCCTGCTTACCAGAGGCGACGAGGTTAGAAACAGAGGCAAAGAATAAATTAGAAGCAAATACTTTGCTCCCTTAAGATAGCTATACTATATCCATGCAACAAATGTGCATCCACAGCGTAAGAACATACACACATCACATCACACAAACCCATCTACCAACCAACACTACACTGACGCGTTTCAATCTCAACCAGAATTTATCCTCAGAGCAACACAAGCTTTCACCACGCTACTGCTACTGTGTGTGTAGCTCGGTGATTAGTTTCAGTTCATTTATCTTCCATTAAGAAATAAGATCCTGTTAAAAATTTAATTTTTATTTTAATACAAGCTTTTTTTGCTGACTGTACTTGCATTGTCATTTAAACTGCATACCCGTACCAAATTTCATTTGTATTTTATTTTATTTTATTTGTGATTATATTATTACGAAAAAATGACTTTCTGCCAAGTTTCTTGCGGCGCATTCTTCTTGGCAATGATGGTCTTTCCGAAAGCGCCGGTAGTTTAAAAAATGACGTGTAAAAGTGCCCATTGTACTATTAACCCTGCGGAGACGATCGTGGCAGGTACCAATATGTCACTACCAGTACCAGTCTACCAGATTATTATATCGACGGGTGAAAGGCTATTTGTATTAAGCGACACTTTGGGCGATATTGAGTTATATATATCATTGCAATCAGCAGATTTTTCTGCGTCGATTGAGCTGGGTTTGGTAAAGATCTGAGCACTTTTTTGGCGCTTAAACCGGTCATAATTTGGGGACTAATTCAGAACATCAAAGTATGAAGTGCCATTAAATTTGCCAGTTTCAAGTAACATTTGATTTAAGCTATATGAGGCTGTGATGGTTTTCCGCTTAAACTGTTCTTATCTTCCTTAAACTAATACGCAAAGTAGCTTAAAACATTTTTCCTATATTTAAAGTTTACTAACAACGTCAGTTAAAGCATGTAGCTTTCCACAAAAAATCAACCAACATGTCGCTTAATACATTTAGCCTGCACCTAAAACAAATAAAGCATGTCACTTGAACCATTTTGTTCTCACCTAATTTTCATACCACATATCGCTTGAACCATTTTTAAACGATGTCAAATTTAGAAAACGATGTTGCTTCAGCATTTTATATCCGAATTTTTTTATCCTAGCTAGTCATTGCAAGCGTTGAAATATTTTACTAAAGTTATTTAAACCTATACAAATCAATATGGATAAAAATACGTTGTGTAGGTTAAAGCATAAAACTTAACTTCACTTACCCTAACTTCATGTCATGACGGTTAAATACACAATGACAGGAAATACTGTAGAAGAATTTATCCCTATTATTTCTAAACCGAAATTGCTTAATAATGCAAAGTATAAAACATCTCTCTCTATAACTAAGGTTAAATAAAATGACCTAAAGAAAATGTGCGATACCGAGAACGAGAGTTATACCGAGAGGTTTTTCATCAAGAATATTTAAAACTTATGTGTAGATCACATTGATAATAAAAAATGCTATTTACTCTTAAACTACTACTAAGTCTCAAGCAATCTTAGCCCTTATAATTTTCCTTGTAAATTTGATGTACTTACTACCAAACTGAATTTTTTCAAAAATTTTCACTCAACAGTTTAGATTTTAGAGGAGGGGGACGCTCGACTTTAATGAAAATTCGCAATTTGTTGAATATTTTGCAAAAAGATAAGTGTATCGAAAAATTGTTAAGGCAACCCCCAATGGTTTTAAAAGACCAATCCAACGATACCCACACTATAGAAAAAAAAAACACCCCTTCTTTACGTCTATGGGAGGCAACGAAAAAAATTTTATTTTTGTTTTTTTACTCCTTCGTCGGCGTGACTGATATGCGAAACTATAAGCGAAGCGAAACTATAAATGCAAACTTTTAATAAAAAGCCGAAAAGAAATGGTCGGCTTGTATTTTTGTTCATATAAACTTAACACAAAGATGACAGGTTCTTCAAATTTTTTTTTTATATTTACACCATAATACTTGCAGTCAATCTAGTTAACTTTGAGTTTGCCTTTGAAATGTCGACAAACTTTTAATCGAATATCAGTTAAGAGTCAATGTTTCCTATTTTTTCATTTTATCGAATATTCATTACCTCGAATGATTAAAATAAGTATTTTTAAATTAACGATTTTTAATTTCTAGTTTATTTGGCAGAACTTCATTTCATATTTTATTATTTCATACTTTTTGAATGAATTTTATTTATTTTTGTAGGGATTTATTTTGGTTGGGATCGCAGTTCTAACGTAACCTAACCAACTTTTCTGGTAGCGACTTATTTTTATTGGGGTCGCAGTTCTAACCTAACCTACTTTCCTGGTATCAATTTATTTTTGTTGGGGTCGCAGTTCTAGCCTAATCTAACCTACTTTTTGGTAGCGATTTGTTTTTGTTGGGGTCGCAGTTCTAACCTAGCCTAACATACTTTTCTGAAAGCGATTTATTTTTGTTGGGGTCTGGGTTCTAACCCAACCTAACCTATTTTTCTGGTACCGGTTTATTTTTTTGGTCACAGTTCTAACCTAACCTACTTTTCTGGTGGCGATTTTTTTTGAAGTGATAGTTCTAATCTAACCTATTTTCTGGTGTTTTATAAGATATAAACAGCGATGTTTTGTTTTTCTGTGTCATGAATAGTTGATGAAATATATTTTTAAGCAAATAATATTTCTTGTACTGCTGTTCTAATAATTGTTTTAATAAGTAATGAATAGTCGATGAAGTGAAATAACTCCAAGAGAAAGAATTAGTATTGAATATTCTATGAATAGATTTCAATGAAATGACATTCGATAGATAGTTAATCAAGTGGCACCCCTAACTTTGATTATAATAATTATATTCTGCCTAAACATAGATACATACTACTACTACTATTTCATCGACTAAAAATGTTGCCAATTTAAAGTATAACCGTAGGAAAGCTTGGCTAGTTAAATTCTATTTTTTTTCTTATATGCCCTTATATTCAAAGTTGGCCAGATTTACTTGTAATAACAATTATTATAATTAAGCTTTTGAAAAACAAGATAAGTACTTTGTTAGTAAAGTTTTAAATTACGGAAGTTAAGTGTGATTTGATTAGTAGTTATAATTATTATTGTTACAGGTGCCAGTTTGGTAAAATAATTAATAATTTACATACTTAGTTCCTAAACCAAACCAAAATTAAAGCTGAAGTTGTTTACTTTTGCGAAAAGTAAAAACATTTTTGATTTATAATTTTACTTTTTTTATTTTTTTACTTGTAGACTTGATTCATATCTCTAAATACTGGAGTATCAACCGCCTACATCTAAATAATTCGTGAAAAATCTGTGATTTCAAACAATCCCGTTATTAATAAGCATGTGTCTTCAATCAATATGAACTTCCCCTATTTTTTTACAAATAAGGCATATAAACTAATTTGCTTTGCACCGTTTGGCTTGTGACATGACGCTTGATTCATTTAGCTTTACTCTGAAAGATAACCATCGATACACTTCAACCATTTTACCTGCTTCTGCAAGCGGAACCTGGTGTTCGTTAAAACAATTATCCTGACTCTAAAAAGTGGCTACTTTGTATGAAGCGACGTTTATTTTAGGAAATAATAGGTTTTTTTTATAACACCTAAACTGATTTTGAAGCATGCAAAATGAAATCCAGTGCTGGCACTATTCTATAAATATAACCATTTGTTTTATTTTTATGATTTTTTTTCTGAAATTTTCAACTTTGATTGCTTCTCCTGTAAAATTCGAAAAATGTCGCTTAATACAAATAGCCTTTCACCCGTCGATATTGTCATCAAAATTTACATAAGTATGTCAAATATCAAGTTAATTGGACCACTGGAAGTGAGTCAAATTTAGCTTCCAAGATATGACCCAAATAAATAAATAAACAGGGCAAGCTAAGAAAAGCTTGTAAAAAATATATTACCTACTTAAATTTCTAAAAAATAAAACAATAATTTATTAAAAAGTATTGTTTTGTTTTTCTATCATCATTTGATTGTTATTTGTATTTCCAGCTCTCAAGAAACTCCATCAAACAAATAGATAGACAAGAGCACAAGCTGGCAGTGAGTCTGTCCGTCTCTAAGCAGGTCGAGGTGCACATAGAACCTACAGTCACTGAAGTCAAGGATGAGGTGCTGGTCAAACGTGAGAGTGATGATTTAAAAGAAGAATTCACAGGTATTATTGTGGTGTGACATATATAAGTAGCATTTGAACCACGGCTTCACACTGACACATTATTATTGCATATTTTGACAGACATGTTTACTATTAATTTCAGTCGAAAATGGTACAAAGTAAGTTCATTTTTTCTAGTGCCTTTTTTTCTAATGTTCGGCATTTAAACCGAATTTCGGCCGAATTCGGAATTAATTATCGGAATATTTTTTGATGAGAATCGGTACATTTATTTTTTTCAGAAAACCTGTGGTATAATATCATTTATAATATGTTCTTGTATGATTCTATCTCCGTTGGTTCTCCAATAAAGTAAAACAAAGTAAATGCCGAATATAAAACTAAATTCAACCCATCCCTAGTAAAAATATTAAATATTAGATTTTGCAGCTGAATGGATTAGTGTCCTAAAAAATATAGTTTTACTTGTAGGCCTACTTTTCTATTTTTTTAAGGTTTTAGTCTCGGTTTAGTTAAGAAAAAAAAAATTAACTGGAAAACCGTAAAAAATACAAAAACCAGCAAAATTTCCGAGATTGGGTATCATTATATCTGTATTTGTAGTGTTTAGCTAAGCATTATTTTTTTAGGTTTTTCGTCGGATAATGAAAGTCGCGCGTCTGTAAAAGAGCCAGAAGTACAGTCGGACTCTGAAGACGACATCCCGCTGCAAGCCATCAGCGCGCAAAACAAACTGCGTACAGTCAACAAGAATAGTGACAAGGAGTTTTTGAAAGGTGAGTAAAATGATATAAAAATATATACTAGTCCAGCGCATACTAGTTTTAAATTGTGCTAGACCGGGACTAGTCCAGGTTGTACTAGACTAGGGTGTATTAGTGTGGAATGTACTACTCTAGAGTGTATTAGTGTAAGATACTAGTCTAGGTTGTGTAGGATATACTAGTCCAGGTTATACTAGACTACGGTATATCAGTGTGGAATGTACTACTCTAGGATGTATTAGTGTAAGATACTAGTCTAGGGTGTGTAGGATATACTAGTCCAGGTTATACTAGACTACGGTGTATCAGTGTGGAATGTACTATTCTAGGGTGTACTAGTCCAGGGTGAATTAGTATGAAGATGTACTAGTCTATGGTGTATTAGTGTAAGATGTACTAGTCCAGGATGTATTAGTATAAAGATGTACTAGTCCAGGGTGTATTAGCATAAAGATGTACTAGTCTAGGGTGTATAATTATTAGTGTACTAGTCTAAAGTACTATTAACTATAACTAGTATGTTAAGGGTTTGCTAGTCCTGGGTGTACTAGTTTTGAGTAACTGCGTATTTGACTATTATTTAGAGAATGTACACCACTTCTCAGGCTTCAAATCAGGCTACGCCCGCGAGCTGCTGTTAACCAAGGAGCAACAACTCCAGGAGTTGACCGACCGCGCGTCCTCCGCCAACTACATGAACGCGCCGTTCAAGTGCGAGCTGTGTTGCCGGGGGTACGTCGACGCCACGGCGTTCGATAACCACAAGGAGAAGCATGATGTTGTGAGTATTACGTCTATGTGTAGAACGAAAAAAAAATTGCAGGCAAAGGTTATAGAGACGAGCACACAGTTTATTGTGATTTGACATAAATAGTTATTTGTGTCACAAGGGAGCAAAATGGTGTATTTACGGCGAGGGCGTACATTGAATCCAGAATGTAGCGAAGGATTCTAAAGTAGAATCCTGAGCGTAATGAGGGATTCAAGTGTTAACGCCCAAGATGAAAATAATTTTGCTCCCGAGTGGCTCATACAACTTTTCACACCGAGCATTAAGAAACTTGAAAAAGAAAAATCTAAATATTATTGAAGAACAACCAGCATAGAAAATGGCGTGGCTTTACAATTATCAATTTAAAAAAATGGCATTTGCAATTAAACGCTTAGAAAAGCCTTGAACAGAAAAGTTGCACTTTGCTCCCTCTTGACAGGGAGGAAAAGTTACTTTTCTGAAGGAGAGGTGTGAAAAATAAGTTTAAATTCGTATCGAGAGATATCCGGCGGACCCGAATTAGGCAGGAGCTACCTTGGGGCCCCCTACTATGCCGACAAAATGGTACAATCAGAAATTTAAAAAAAATTTTTTTAGAGCACTCCCATGAACGTAAAGTGGGGGTGATTTTTTTTTCTTATCGAACCTTGTAGTGTGGGGTATCGTTGGATAGGTATTTTAAAATCATTAGGGAGTTGTTAAGCTAAGCTCTTAAATTAATGATGATGATGATGATGAGGGAGTTGCTAAAACAATTTTTCGATTTAGTGATGTGTTTGCAAAATATTCAACTTTAAAGTGCACATTTTCATTAAAATCGAGCGTCCAATCCCCTCTAAAATCTTTGGGTGAGCTACGCGGTTTATTTTAATTTTGTGAATATTTTGCATTACCTGAAATTAAATTATGGCAGTTATGCGTTACGGGGCAATGATGTCTGTGTTTTGAGAAAGTTTTGTCTTTCGAAACCTTTGTCCTCCCTTTTTTCCGAACAAAACGGGGACTATGCAACACTCTGGCATGCTCGATATTTTTATGCTACGGTTTTAAGTTGTATTAAATATGATTTTAATCTAAACTTTGTTTTCACGCCCGTAATAACAGACTTTGAAAGCCATACTTAAAAACCTCACGCAACAGTGCGCCATCTAGTGAGACAAAAAACGATAGCCCTCATTCTTCGGGCTAGATCTGCAACGTATCTGTTGTCAACAGAAGAGCGGTAGCCACGTGTGCCCGTATGCAGCATGCGCTATAAGACGGCGCGCAAGTTGCGCGCGCACGCCGTCACCGCGCACGAGCGCCGCTACCAGTGCAACGCATGCGCACACCGCTCGCACACCGCGTGAGTTTAATATAGGGACAGGATAACATAAAGTACAATTCAATAGAATCTGTCAATTTTCTACATATTTAAGACACCCTATCGTGGGCACACTTGATTATATATGTCCCTGTTGTTGCAATTATGATCTAAAAGGAATCAAAAAAGAATAATAGTCACATCACAAAGCCTAGGCAGCCCGGTGTTTATATTAGTAGGCTGGAAGTGTCTACAGGATTGTCAGATTCTATTGAATTGGAATTTAACGCTAAGGTGATTAAACGAGCTAGCTTGACGATGTTGATGATATAACGTTTTCATCTCTCCTGTTCGGAAAGTTTAATTTTCATGGGCAGATAGCCGGGTGGAAAATTGCGTTTTCATCTCTAGGGCGGAAAGTATTTTTTTTTAATATTTCGATTAGCCACGGAGTCGAAGATAATTGAGTTACGTCAATGACACTTTTTTCACGTTTCGGCATGGCCATCTAGATACACGTCGTGACCAAGGAGCTTATATATCCGTTTGAAACAAGAAATTTGACTTTTATTATGTCACGAATATATTCCATCTCTTTCTTTACTTAGGTTAAGAAAGAGATGAAATATATAAATAAGTAACAAAGGTCAAACTTCTTCGTTCGGCGTTCAACCTCCAGTTTTGTATATAAGCTCCTTGGTTGTGTCGTGACCAATTCGATTTTTTTTTATAGTCGGTCGTGGCAATAAGTGGCCAGTGCGAAAAGGTTGGAGGTTGTATATCAGTAAATTTCATTTATTAATATTCTCATTTTTCTTGTAGTATTTTACTTTCCTCACAGTCGAAATGAAAAGTATAGTGTCTAACTCGGGTAAAATTACCCATTTCCCCTCGAACTATTGGCGCTCTCACTTCGTTCGAGCGCCAGAAATATCTCGGGTGAAATGGGTCACTTTCCACCCTTGGTTATCAATCTACTATTTCATGGGCAGATGAGCCGGGTGGAAAATTGCGTTTTCATCTCTAGGGTGGAAAGTATATATTTTTTTTAATTTTTCGATTAGCCACGGAGTCGAAGATAATTGAGTTACGTCAATGACACTTTTTTCACGTTTCGGCATGGCCATCTAGATGCACGTCGTGACCAAGGAACTTATATACCTACAACACGGAGGTTGAACGCCGAACATCCGTTTGAAACAAGAAATTTGATCTATATTACGTCACGAACATATTCCATCTCTTTCTTTAGTTAGGTTAAGAAAGAGATGGAAGTAATTCGTGAAATGTGAAAGAAAGAGATAAAGGTCAAACTTCTTTGTTCGGCGTTCAACCTCCAGTTTTGTATTTAAGCTCCTTGGTCATGACCAACTCGTTTTTTTTTTTATAGTCGGCCGTGGCAAGTGGCCAGGTCGAAAAGGTGCCGTTGGAGGTTGGATATAAGTAACTTCAATTTCTTATTATTCTCATTTTTTTTGTAGTATTTTACTTTCCTCACAGTCGAAATGAAAAGTAGAGTGTCTAACTCGGGTGAAATTACCCATTTCCCCTCGAACTATTGGCGCTCTCACGAATCTCGGGTGAAATGGTTCACTTTCCACCCTTGGTTATCAATCTACTATTTAAACTTTCGAGATTTGTAATGTGGTCGGAACGTCGAGGTAAATATTACTCGTGTGTTTTGGCGTGATAAGTCCCGTTTGTGGTATTTTGACTGTGGATGATGATGATGATGGTGATAATGATTATCCAGTAGCCAAGCCCGCGAGCACGAGAAATGGCACCGCGGGCACCTGTACTCGTGCCGGCTGTGCGGGCACCAGTCGCGCAAGTCGACGTCGCACCTGACGCACATGCGCGCGCGGCACCGCACGCCGCACGTCTGCGCGCGCTGCGGGCGGAGCTTCGTCGGCGCGCACGGCCTCAGGATGCACGCCAGCAAGGCGCATCGGGGGGAACAGGTAACACAGTAACACACACGCGCGCGGCACCGCACGCCGCACGTCTGCGCGCGCTGCGGGCGGAGCTTCGTCGGCGCGCACGGCCTCAGGATGCACGCCAGCAAGGCGCATCGGGGGGAACAGGTAACACAGTAACACACACGCGCGCGGCACCGCACGCCGCACGTCTGCGCGCGCTGCGGGCGGAGCTTCGTCGGCGCGCACGGCCTCAGGATGCACGCCAGCAAGGCGCATCGGGGGGAACAGGTAACACAGTAACACACACGCGCGCGGCACCGCACGCCGCACGTCTGCGCGCGCTGCGGGCGGAGCTTCGTCGGCGCGCACGGCCTCAGGATGCACGCCAGCAAGGCGCATCGGGGGAACAGGTAACACAGTAACACACACGCGCGCGGCACCGCACGCCGCACGTCTGCGCGCGCTGCGGGCGGAGCTTCGTCGGCGCGCACGGCCTCAGGATGCACGCCAGCAAGGCGCATCGGGGGAACAGGTAACACAGTAACACACACGCGCGCGGCACCGCACGCCGCACGTCTGCGCGCGCTGCGGGCGGAGCTTCGTCGGCGCGCACGGCCTCAGGATGCACGCCAGCAAGGCGCATCGGGGGGAACAGGTAACACAGTAACACACACGCGCGCGGCACCGCACGCCGCACGTCTGCGCGCGCTGCGGGCGGAGCTTCGTCGGCGCGCACGGCTCAGGATGCACGCCAGCAAGGCGCATCGGGGGAACAGGTAACACAGTAACACACACGCGCGCGGCACCGCACGCCGCACGTCTGCGCGCGCTGCGGGCGGAGCTTCGTCGGCGCGCACGGCCACGCGGAGCACGCCAGCAAGGCGCATCGGGGGGAACAGGTAACACAGTAACACACACGCGCGCGGCACCGCACGCCGCACGTCTGCGCGCGCTGCGGGCGGAGCTTCGTCGGCGCGCACGGCCTCAGGATGCACGCCAGCAAGGCGCATCGGGGGAACAGGTAACACAGTAACACACACGCGCGCGGCACCGCACGCCGCACGTCTGCGCGCGCTGCGGGCGGAGCTTCGTCGGCGCGCACGGCCTCAGGATGCACGCCAGCAAGGCGCATCGGGGGAACAGGTAACACAGTAACACACACGCGCGCGGCACCGCACGCCGCACGTCTGCGCGCGCTGCGGGCGGAGCTTCGTCGGCGCGCACGGCCTCAGGATGCACGCCAGCAAGGCGCATCGGGGAACAGGTAACACAGTAACACACACGCGCGCGGCACCGCACGCCGCACGTCTGCGCGCGCTGCGGGCGGAGCTTCGTCGGCGCGCACGGCCTCAGGATGCACGCCAGCAAGGCGCATCGGGGAACAGGTAACACAGTAACACACACGCGCGCGGCACCGCACGCCGCACGTCTGCGCGCGCTGCGGCGGAGCTTCGTCGGCGCGCACGGCCTCAGGATGCACGCCAGCAAGGCGCATCGGGGGGAACAGTAACACAGTAACACACACGCGCGCGGCACCGCACGCCGCACGTCTGCGCGCGCTGCGGGCGGAGCTTCGTCGGCGCGCACGGCCTCAGGATGCACGCCAGCAAGGCGCATCGGGGGAACAGGTAAACAAACACACACCGCGCGCGCACCGCACGCCGCACGTCTGCGCGCGCTGCGGGCGGCGCTTTCGTCGGCGCGCACGCCTCAGGATGCACGCCAGCAAGGCGCATCGGGGGAACAGGTAACACAGTAAACACACACGCGCCGCGGCACCGCCGCCGCACGTCTGCGCGCGCT